>NC_088860.1:49091213-49365633 GCF_963853765.1 Magallana gigas | reverse complement strand
AAATGGGGGAGGGGTCGAGGTGTACACACCATTGTGCATTCTCATTGTATGACGCAATACGAACTGAATGATAAGACTAATGCATAAACGTTTTGTTTATTTGAACATGCGTTTTCGTACTGACAAAAGTCTCATGGTAAATATTGTTGATTGATTTTTGAAAACTGTAAAATAAGAAATGAACAAAATAATTGCTTATACCGCCAGCTTTTGTGCAGGCATTGACGCTAACACGCATCAAACCATCTAATATCTGACATAATTGACACTTTGAGGCTGATATCAATCACATGTACTTATCACACACTCATATTCAAGAAAACGCTTCATCAATACATGTATCACCAAATTTAATAGAGTCAATTATAATATCTACGAAAACTTTTTAAGAAAATTCTTTACGAAAAAAAGTATGTAATGATGAACAAAACTCTTACCTTGTACAAAAATTGTTCTGCACGAAAACAACCATTTCCAATCATAACGCAGCTTGGGTCTGTAAAAATGCTCATTTCTTTAGTTTTCAATATGTCATATATTAACGAAGTGTGTTTTTCGGTTTAAAAGATTTTTGCTGTGAAAAAGGTAGTACATCTAGGATAAATTGATACTGATTGCTAATAGTATGAAAAATATAGTTATTGTTTTTTGTTGTGATTAAATGTAACACACATTTTATGTAGACACATCTTACTTATACTAGTTACTATACTGTAAATTCCTAATCGCTAGAAGCAGATCTTGCGGATTCTAAAATATCGCTTTTATATTTCAGACGCATGGAAAATATGATAAATTTTAAAAAAAAAATTCGGCGTTCGCGAAATCATATTCTTGCAAATTAATGAAAAACGGTTTATGCGAGTAACTAGACACCAGCGTAAAAGAAAGAAATCTAAAATATCCAGACAGTAACTTGATTTGCTTAACACAACACTCATTTCCAATTAAACATTGAATGACATGTATGTCTAGCTCAATAAAAAAAATATACATAGTCTGATCATATCAAATTTACATTCGAGCAGTCAAATGACCCATTTTTGCCAAGACATGTACGTTCAAACAAACTTTGATCCACAAATTAGAGAAAAAGGAATTTTGGTCCATTAAATTTTCTTTATTTTTATAAGAGAAAAATATTTGTCCATAATATTTATCTTTAAGTTTTTACAGAAAAAAGAATCAAATAGCAAAGGTTTTTAACAAGTATAACATATTCAATTTACATGATATATACTTGTATCAACAATTGAAAAGTGCATGTACATAATAATGTGTTCAAGATATTTAATGATTTTTCACAATACAAATTATATATATATACGAAACTTACTCTTAAATATTTCAGAAGAGAGATAAATAGAGGAAGGGCAGCCGGATCTGAAGTGCCTGCAGTTGTATGCATTCACTCTGGAGAGGCTTGTGTACATATATAAACATGTATCTGAAATGACATTAAATGTTATAGAAAAATATAATTACCTAGAAATTCATTATATATAAGATATAAACCATTGGAAATTCAAAATATTCGTTGTACATGTAACAATAATTCTTGAGATATGTATCGATAAACTATGCATTAAAAACATTTGTAAAAATTTCAAAATACTGGAATGCATGTGTATCTAATTGACGTTCGATTACAGTAACACTGTTATTATGAATAATTATATAAAAAAGTGAGACAGAGTGACAGGGTCTTCATTACCTTTGGTTATCAATATTCGTGGGTATATGTAACAAAACTCTAATAGCTGTGTGCGGTCATCGTTTGGTATACACATATATCCGTTGTTATCTGTGCAGTTGATGGCAGACGACCTCTTGTTCCACTCTGATTGATTTCTAGGACATAGTTCTGTCGAGTATACTGGAAACTCATAGCCGTCCAATAGTCTCTGAAAGTTGAAGAAATTAATATTTATCTAACAAGCATTGCTCTCCTAATCATATCTGCTATTTTTTTATTTGTATTTGTCTCAATATGTTAATAGTGTTGTTGATCACACTTTTGATGTTTTGACAGTCTTTATATACTAGTATATTGTTTAATATATTCAGTCATTTCACGCATATCTTTTACAATTTTAACGAAATGATATGTGATTTGTATGCTATGATATTGGAAATTAAGATGAAGGGTTTAATGAGATGCTATGCTATGGCATGCTATGAAATCTTATCAGAAACGTCTCCGTATACAGAATAGTTCTAAACATTTCGAGGTAGAATGATAAGAAACAAAACTTTACTACTAATCTGCAATGTGAAAACGTATTCTTGAAAATAAAAGCATTTAAAACCGACTTTAATTCATGTTAAATGCTATGGTATGCTATTACACGATATGGTGAATAAGAATCTATGAGATTGAAAATTACATTTTAAGATTCCATTGTTATTGTATGAGATTCCAATGTTATGGTATAATATTTAAAAGATACGTTTTCGTTTGCTTTGCTATGGTGTATGTTGTAAGAGATATGCTTAGACTGGCTGTAAACAATCCATGTGTAAATGGTTTTCTTCAAAAGTTACAACATATTTCCTTATCACAAGGACATTTTATTTTATTTTAATGACTTCTTTTCTATAAATTATTTTCAGAAGCAAATGTTTCTCTAAAATTATGAATGGCTTTTAAGATAATATTAAAGTCATTTCATGCATATCTTTTACAATTTAATGCTATGCTATGGTATGCGATTTTAATGATATGCTATGAGATTTGTATGGTATGCTATGAGATTTGTATGGTATGCTATGAGAAATTGAATTGGAAGGCTTAATGATATGGTATGCTATGCTATGCTATAGTATGCTATGAGATTCGAACAAAAACGCCTCCATACACAGAAGAGTTCCACACATTTCGAAGTGAAATAATAAGAAGCCAAAGTATACCACAAATCTATCATGTAAACATTTATTTTTTCAAATAAAAACATTTAAAACCGAGTTAAAAAAATGTTGTATGCTATGCCATGGTATGCTATGGTATGCTATGGTATGATATGACGAATGCGATTCTATGAGATTGTATGCTATGGTATGAGATTCCAATGCTATGCTATGAGATTCCAATGCTATGCTATGAGATTTCAATGCCCTGCTATGCTATGGTGTATGTTGTAAAAGATATGCTTGAACTGACTGTATTACAAAAATTAAATCAAAATCATTTAAATTACTATTTAATTCGACAAAGTGCACCTTGCTACAAATCAACACCGGTACGACATCATTTGTACCAACTCGCACAGATCGTGTCAAGAAAGTTATCAGTCTGTTCTATTTATCTATTTTCTTTTTATAATTTATTGTTTTTATTCCATACGTACTAATGTTGACATTAATAAATTCAGTAACTTTAAATTTAATACACATGCATACTCACACACACACAAGTAAATTTACATACATTTTTCAATATAAGTGGTAAATGGTTACTTTCCTTAAAAAAAAACCCAAAAAGCAAAAATAAATAGTAAGAAGAATAGTAATAATCATAATATCATAAACTAATTATCTAAAATATTTTTCCATGTAAGCCACAACTTTGAAATATTGTGCAGTTTTTATTTCAACTAATCCACATTATTTGCCTTAAATGCATCAATTATAAATTTTAAAAAGCTTCAGTAAAAATCTATAGTTTCTAATGCTTCGAGCAAGGATTTGGTGAGCTATCAAGGGCTAACAAAGTGTTGTCTACATACTGTGATATTTTATGTGAACTTCTTTATTTTTAACGAAAATGCCCATAATATCATTGTTATCCCTAATAAGAATTGAAAGGATTTCTGTACGTATAATGAATATATATGGAACAACAGGATCTCCTTGTCTACAACCCTTTTGTATGTGAAATTGTTCTGATAAAAAAAAAACTTTGTAAAAATGCAGGCATGAATATTTGTGTTAAAAATTGTTATCCCCTGGATAATATATTCTCCAATCCAAAAAGAAAACTGTATGAATAAACGACCATGATATAGAGTCAAAGGCTTTTTCGAAGTCAATGAGGACCGAAAGACCCGGAATTTTATGTATCTCTGTGTACGACATCAGATCGTAGACAAAGCTAGCATTTTCCCCAATGCATCTACCTTTTATAAAATCAGACTGTGCATTTGAAATAATAATGTCCAAAACTTGTTCGATTCTAAAACTTAGACAACCAGATATAATCTTGTAGAGAACATTGAAAAGGGTTATTGGTCTCCAGTTCTTTAGAAACTGTCTTGGATTGTCACCTTTTGGCAAACATGAAATAATTCCATTCCCTTGAGAAATAGCATGCTCTTTTTTAAGAAAATACAGCCAATGGCTCTTTTACCGTAATTGTTGATATCACTTCATTTTTTTTAATTCGGCAGTATACCTATTACTACCAGGGGATTTATTATTCTTCATTTGCTTCAATACATTAAGAACTTCTCCTTCCTCAATGTCTCTCTCCAGACTTTTGGACGTATTTGTATCTATTTTAGGAGAAGTAAAATTCGAAAAATCTTCTTTTAAATTTATATTAACTAAAATTGTATCTGCACTTTTATACAGAGTTTCATAGTATGTCTAAACTTCATCTAAAATTTCTGTTTGTTCGAATACAGTGCCAGTACCCTCTAATTCATTTGTTTTATTGCTTTATTTAAATAACTCCTAGATTCTAAATTACAGAAGTATTTTGATGGTTTTTAACCCTCCTCTATCCAGCGAGCTCGGGACCCTATCATTTGGCCTAGTAACTTTTCGTTTCTAAAACACTCGAGTTCCTTTTTAAGGTCTTCCGTTGGAAGCGGAAGACCTTATTGTTTTTGCTTTGTTTCTTTTCCTCTATTATTATTAAGGTCTTCCGTTGGAAACGGAAGACCTTATTGGTTTTGCTTTGTTTCTTTTCCTCTATTATTATTAAGGTCTTCCGTTTCCAACGGAAGACCTTATTGTTATTGCTTTGATTCTTTTCCTCTATTATTATTATTATTCTTTTTTTTTTCTCCCACGTTTTCTAAAAAATGCTTCTGCCGATTTTCATGAAATTTTCAGATCTTATTCATGACAAAATTTGTAAGAAAAGTACACGAGCTTTTTTTGGTCGTCACTTCCGGTACCGAGATATTAAAGATTTTACGTTTTTGCTTGTTTACGATTTTTCTCAAAAAGTATTTAAGATAGAACCTTCAAATTTTCAGAGATGGTAGAGAGTGAACGGCCGCAGTGACCTTTGCATATCAGAACGTCCGCCGTCACTTCCGGTCGTCACCGGAAGGAAATGAAAAACCTTAATTTTTCAATTTTTTAAACTTGAATTTTTTTTATGTTTTTATTCGATAGAGACACTTAAAACACTTCAGAATATGAAATTTGTTTTAAAATCGATCCACGCATTCCCGAGATTTTGTGCTCAAAAGTTCTGAAGCGAGGGTCCGCGTAGCTCAGTCGTTAGAGTGGTGGACTTGTGCCCAGGCGACCCGGGTTCCGTCCCCAAGTGCCGATTATATTTCTTCCCTAATTTTGTTTTGTTTAATGATTTTATCTTTAAAATGATGGTTTTTATTGTTTTCCGTTTTATTTTTTATAATAAACAAAGATAACAGCTTTTTTAGTATAGATATAGAGCTCGTTTCTGTCAGCAGTTGGCTTAATTCAGACGCTCGTCGCATCGCCAGCATCAAAGACATGCCGCCGAAGCTCCCTTGCAGTACGACCGCATTAGAGTTCACTGGGACGCTTTGCCGGCATCAAAGAAATGCCGCCATCTCCTTGACTGTATGCACACAACATTTACTTAACAATGCACAAACGTTATTCTACATGGCTTTAAAATGAGGACTGATTAGTATTTATTTACATAATTATATAGATAAACGCATGCATGAATACATGCGTTTATTGACATAGGTTTCTTATATATTGATTTCCTGAACACTATAAAACACTATGAAATCTCTCTCTCTCTCTCTCTCTCTCTCTCTCTCTCTCTCTCTCTCTCTCCCTCCCTCTCTCTCTAAAGTACAAATGTTTTAGCATTTGAATAAGAACTAATACAAGTAACATGCAGTAAATTGGATAGAGGCTAAATGTACATTGCGTACAAAAATTATACATGTATTTATTTTAAGTTACGGGATAATGTCTATGGATTCAAATAATTTGAAATTCATTGTTTAATGATTGTCTTCTTACTGATTGGAAGTCAACGCTAAAAAGTCATTTTTATTACAGATGGTGTACTTTTTTCTTTCTTTTTTTGTGCATGTCTATATACTGATACAAATCTGTTGCCTGTCTGGGATTAAGAAAAACCTCCGAAGTTTATACACGTAACAATACAAACAAACGGGTGACTGCAACAAGGTTTGAAAATTGACCACCCGTTTATGAGTGTTTGAGCCTAAGAATAAACAGATGTAAAAAAAAAATCAATAGTTACATCTTTCAAACAACGCTTATACATTGTTCTAACATATTTATTTTATTTAGAAATTGTACATGTGTAATATGTGATATTTAGAATTTAATAATCTACGTTTAATATAGAAGTCACCGACCGACCGACCCCCCCCCTTCCCAATTCATAAAATCATTTAGTTTTTCTGGCCCGATTTTACTTGTATTAATAACAGAGGTATGAAGCTTTTGGCATTTGAGTTTCAATTGTCGTGTTTGACATGTACTGTAAAAAAAAAACTCTAACTCCCAAGCCCTTCACTCAATCCTAATGAAAATGTGTGTAAATGAACCTCGGACCACATTCTTATCGTCTGTTAAATATGCAGCGGATTGCAGAATTAAGACGAAATTCCTGAGATCAAACGACGCCTATTGCCTATACGTGGAAATTAAATTTACATAGTACACGCACCGACCCCCCCCCCCCCACCTCCTTCCTATTCACAAAATCATTTAGTTTTTCTGGCCTGATTTTACTGGATCTTTCATCTTGAACCTTTATTTTCAACCTAGTTCAATTCTAGATAACTGTTCTAATGACCAGACCTATTCGTTCATTTTTAAGAGAGTTATGATTTTTGGGGCATTTGAGTTTCGATTGGTGTAGTTGACATGTACTGTAGAAAAAAATTCTAACTCCCGAGCCCCTTACTCAATCCTAATGAAATTTTGTGTAAATGTATCTCGGACCCCATTCTTATTGTCTGCCAAATATGCAGCGGATTGAACAATTAAGATTCCTGAGATCAAACGGCGAGTATAGCCTGTACGGGGACTTAAAATTTACACAGTACAAGGGATGTAAGCAGCCGCGTAATATTTCTGTTCCATGTAAATTTCTTGTTTTCCGTTTAGTCTGTATCTTCGATAGCGTGTGAACTACATATGTACTTATGAATGTTAGAACTGTGGAAATTACTGTCATCAAATTTTTACCGAATAAATTAACGTGTTACTGATTTCGTTATTTCTACATTTAGAAAGATTTTATCAATCCTGCTGAAAAAAAACAGTCAAACATAATAGTAAACGACACAAAAAAAAATTCTCAACACTGAAATACATGGGTGAAATGCATCAGTCATTGCCTTAGGACTTGCCCTAATTGTTGTTAGCTGAATCCGAGATCCACACCTCAAAATCTTATTTTCGATTTATTTACGACGAAATCAAGCACGGGTCTTTTCACCCCCCTCCAGACACAAACACGCATCAATATTTCAAATGACCTCGCACTGTTACCAAACCTGAATAGTCAGACATCTTACACGTTGTTTTTCATATCATACAAAAACTCAGCTCCTCTCCCGGGTGGAAACGCCGAAAATTCAAAGACAAATTCGGGAATTATTTCGCGTCAGCCATGTTTTGAGACACCTGCAAAGGCTGTGTGTTCTAAACTCGCCGGAGCCGAGATTTGTTCTTTCTCTCTATTTCTTTCTCTCCTTTTTACTTAATTTTCTAACTAAAATATTCAACATAAAAGGGTTGTTGGACTGTAGTACAAGTTGAGAAACACTCTTCAGTTAAGATTTAGACAAAAACAGTCTTTTAATTATTAGGGTCTTCCGTCTTCAGCGGAAGACCCTTCTTTTCTTATTGTTATTAGGGTCTTCCGTTTACAAAGGAAGACCCTCTTTTTTTTTCTTCAGTTTCTTTTTATTACAGGTCATTTGACCTGTTATTAGGTCAAAAGACCTCTTATTTAATATGAAATTAAATGGGGCTGATCCTTCAAATTAGCGATCCAACGGGGTGTATAATCCTTCATCCATCGCTCTTTTAGATCACCAGATTTCCTGATATGTTTCGTTGATGAAGATAAAAGGCAAGGTCATTTCCTCTTCTGAAAATCGGACGGAAGACCTCCTCGTTGCTCGCAACGAGATCGTGTCTAGTTATTATTAATTTTTTTTCTGTCACGTTTTCTCAAAAATGCTTCAGCCGATTTGGATGAAAATTTCAGATCTTATTCATGACAAAATTTGTAAAAAAAATTACACGAGAATTTTATGGTCGTCACTTCCGGTACCGAGATATTAAAGATTTTATGTTTTTGCTTGTTCACGATTTTTCTCAAAAAGTATTCAAGATAGGACTTTCAAATTTTCAGAGAAGGTAGAGAGTGAACGGCCGCAATGCCCTTCGTATATCCGAACGTCCGCCGTCACTTCCGGTTATCACCGGAAGGAAATGAAAAACCTTAATTTTTTTAATTTTTTTATTTGAATTTTTTTATTTTTTCATTCGATAGAGACGCTCTCAAAACTTCTGAATATGAAATTCGTTTGAAAATCGATCCACGCATTCTTGAGATTTTGGACTCCAAAGTCCTGAAGCGAGGGTCCGCGTAGCTCAGTCGTTAGAGTGGTGGACTTGTGCCCAGGCGACCCGGGTTCAGTCCCTGAGTGCCGAATCTTTTTTCTCTCTTATTTGTGTTTTGATTAATGGTTTTATCTTTAAAATGATGGATTTGAATGTTTTTCGTTTTATTTTTGTCATAAATAAAAAAAAATAGCGGTTTTTTTTTAGTACAAATATTAAGCTCTTTTCTGTCAGCAGCTCTCTAAATTCCGACGCTCTTCGCATCGCCGACATCAAAGACATGCCGCCGAAGTGCCCCTGCAGTTCGACCGCATTAGAGTTCGCTGGGTCGCTTTGCCGGCATCAAAGAAATGCCGCCATCTCAATGACTGTATGCACACAGCATTTAGCAATGCACCCACGTTATTCTACTTGGCTTAAAAAGGAGGACTGAGTAGTATTCAATCCCATATATATAGATACACACATGCATGTATACATGCGTTTATTGACATAGGTTGCTTATATATTGATTTCCTGAACATTATAAAACACTATGTAATCTCTCTCTCTCTCTCTCTCTCTCTCTCTCTCTCTCATCTCTCTCTCTCTCTCTCTCTCTCTCTCTCTCTCTCTCTTGAATAAGAACTAGTACAGGTAACATGGAGTAAAGGTTTAAAAACTTATACATTGTTCTAACATAATTATGTATTTTATCTAGAAATTGAGTAATATGTGATATTTAGAATTTAATATCGAACGTTTAATATAGAAGTCACCGACCGACCCCCCCCCCCCTCCCAATTCATAAAATCATTTAGTTTTTCTGGCCCGATTTTACTTGATCTTTGATCTTGGGCCTTTAATTTCAACTGATTACCATTCTAGATTTCTGTACTAATTACCAGACCAGTAAATTCGTTCATTAATAACAGAGTTATGAAGTTTTTGGCATTTGAGTTTCAATTGTCGTGTTTGACATGTACTATAAAAAAAATTCTAACTCCCAAGCCCTTCACTCAATCCTAGTGAAAATTCGTGAAAATGAACCTCGGACCCGATTCTTATTGTCTGTGAAATATGCAGCGGATTGAACAATAAAGACGAAATTCCTGAGATTAAACGGCGCTTATTGCCTATACGTGGAAATTAAATTTACACAGTACACCCACCGACCCCCCCCCCCCCCCTTCCTATTCACAAATTCATTTAGTTTTTCTGACCTGATTTTACTGGATCTTTCATCTTGAACCTTATTTTCAACCTAGTTCAAGTTTAGATTACTGTACTAATGACCAAACCTATTCGTTCATTTTTAAGAGAGATATGAATTTTTGGGCATTCGAGTTTCGATTGGCGTGCTTGACATGTACTGTAGAAAAAAATTTAACTCCCGAGCTCCTTACTCAATCCTAATAAAATTTTGTGTAAATGTACCACAGACCCCATTCTTATTGTCTGCCAAATATGCAGCGGATTGAACAATTAAGAAGAAATTCCTGAGATCAAACGGCGAGTATAGCCTGTACGTGGACTTAAAATTTACAGAGTACAAGGGATGTAAGCAGCCGCGTAATATTTCTGTTGCATATATATTCCTTGTTTTCCGTTCAGCCTGTATCTACGATAGCGTGTGAACTACTTATGAATGTTAGAACTTTGGAAATTACTGTCATCAAATTTTTACCGAATAAATTTACGTGTTACTGATTTCGTTATTTCTACATTTATAAAGATATTATCAATTCTGCTGAAATAAAAAAGTCAAACATAATAGTAAACGACACGAAAAAATATTCTCAACACTGAAATACTGTAGATTCCTTATTTTACGCGAGTACTTAATTCCGCGATTCAATGATTTACCATTAAATCGTGAGAACATAAAATCGCGAATGCCAAAATTTTATCATAGTTTCATGTAGTTTACATGTGTTACATTAAAAGTTTAAAATTTATCAATTTAAACTTAACTATAACAGTTTATTAGCTTGACATTTCGAAATTCCACGTAGATAAACTTATTTATTTTGTTTCGGCTTCAAGTCAATCCTGTCTTTGTTACAGGTCTTCTTTGCGGAAATGCGAGTAATTGTTGTAACACCTTAAGGTTTTTGGCTTAGCTAACAGTGTCAAGCATCAAAGAAATTTTGCCGAAATTGGGCGTTAACCTTTTTAAAATGAGTTACCTGATTGGTCAATTTCAAGTCCGTAGAGTGACCACGTTGGTGAGTGATTTTTACGAAATCACTTTCCAACTTGCGGCTCATCGAAATAAACATCTTTTAATTAATTTCTACGGATTTTGATTTTGATTCCTCAGGTAAGCTCAAAATTATTTATAAGTACTTTTAATAATATTTATTAGTTAAAAAATCTTATTTTAAGATTATTTGGAAACGTTTTTTATTATTATTTACTTTTAAAGGAATTTGATTAATAAATCATAACAATTCTTAAATTATCAAATCTAACTATAAATATTCTGTTCAACTTATATCAGTTTTGTTATTGGACTAAATAACGTAAGTAATTCGTTATCCTTAATATATATTAATTAGTTTCACGAATTTTTCATATTTCAACTTCAAATTTTACCGCGCTAAATTTAAAGAACTCTTCTGTGCTAACAGATAAACAAGTGAACGTATACAAAACGAAAATAGAAATTTTATCTGCTAAATTCTAAAACATGTCAAAATCTTGAGTAATTATTTCATTCTTTCGATAATTCATTTTCGATCCATCATGTTATTACTAAGGAAACATTTTATAGGTAAGACGGTATCACGACGGTGAAAACCAGAGTGTGACACATGTGTCTCAAAATTAAAAGCGAGACTTTAGAATTCGCGATACGGGCTTCTCGCGATTTTACGCAGATACTAATTTCTCGCGTTTAATTAGGAATTTACAGTACATGGATAAAATGCATCAGTCATTGTTTTAGGACTTCCCCTAATTGTTGTTAACCGAATCCGAGATCCACACCTCAAAATTCTATTTTCGAATTTATTTAAGACGAAAATCAAGCTCGGGTCTTTTCACCCCCCCCCCCCCCCCTCCAGACACAAACACGCACCAATATTTCAAATGACCTCGCACTGTTACCAAACCTGAATAGTCAGACATCTTACACGTTGTTTTTCATCTCATACAAAAACTCAACTCCTCTCCCGGGCGGAAACCCCCAAAATTCAAAGACAAATTCGGGAATTATTTCGCGTCAGCCATGTTTTGAGACACCTGCAAAGGCTGTGTGTTCTAATCTCGCCAGAGCCAAGATTTGTTCTTTCTCTCTATTTCTTTCTCTCCTTTTTGTCTAATTTTCTAACTAAAATATTCAACATAAAAGGGTGTTTGACTGTAGTACAAGTTGAAAAACACTCTTTAATTAAGATTTAGACAAAAACAGTATTTTATTATTAGGGTCTTCCGTCTTCAGCGGACGGAAGACCTCCTCGTTGCTCGCAACGAGATCGTGTCTAGTTTTATCTATTTTTTTTTAAATCAACAAAAGCACCTGATTTGAAATCCTATTTTTTGCAATACTGTTTTTTTTCTTTTTTATATACATGAATTTACATCAAATTTTTTTACTCTATGCGTTTTCTAAATATGGATTACTAACACATTGTTTTACATTTTTTACCTTTTGAACGTAGTCTTTATCTGTAC
Source organism: Magallana gigas (assembly GCF_963853765.1). Classification (NCBI taxonomy): domain Eukaryota; kingdom Metazoa; phylum Mollusca; class Bivalvia; order Ostreida; family Ostreidae; genus Magallana; species Magallana gigas. Next base: position 49,353,189 of record NC_088860.1, on the reverse strand, counting down.
GTAAATAAATATTAAATTCCCAAAGACCACGCCCTCTCTGGAAAGGATTATTTTAAGCTCGAGCAAAACAATAGATCAGACCTGTATCCAGGTTTGGCAGTGCAGTTTTCAACAAGATTGTTTAAGCTATGAGAAACGAGAAAATAATCAAGGTGACCGTTTTTCAGCCGTGTATAAACTTTATTTCAGGATTTAGGACTCTATAGTAATCTATAAGGCATACGTCCTTAATATTAGATATTATGCACGTAAGTCTATTTAACTATAAAGTATTTAGTAATTAGTTCCCACTTCGAGAGAAAAAAAATGTTCAATAATAAACAAAACTAGACTCTTGTTGCAAAAGCAACAAAAAGGTCTTCCGTTTTGATATACACGAATCAATTTAACCGTAGACATAGCTTCTCTTACACAGAGAAAATAGTTGATATGATAATTATTGTGAATGATATATCCAGACGTTACTTCCACGTAAAACAATGAGATTGAAAAAGAAAACAATTTTTCAAGTACTCTCTGTGACGACCGGAAGTAATGCCGAACTAAACTAAACAGGTTAAACCTTTGTACAATCATCAGTCAATCTTTCCTCAAAGTTTGGTTGTTAACGTTTCTGCTAAGTCTGAAATCTCTTTGAAACAATAGTTTTTGTCTGGAGACAGGAAACGGACGAACTGAAGTGATTAATAAAAAAGCTGGTATTTTTTTTGTACATTTGCTTAGCGAACATGACTGTTTATCAGGCTGGATGAAACACCCAAGATGATTTATTTGAATCCTTCCGGTGAAAACCGGAAGTGACAGTTGACAAAATAAAACCCGCTTAACATATCATCAATCAAATGTCTATCATTCATGAAAGCTTTGTGTCTCAATCACTTACAGTAACAAAATCTTGCGGGCATCAAATTTGTAAAAAGGAAAGCTAAATAGAGGTATTTGAGATATCTCACCAGAAGTTAGTTATTTGAAAATTTAACATTGTAAAGATGATACATCTAAGATTGTATACTGGTATATTCATTCCATGTAAAAGAAATTAGTAAAGAAAAAACATAATTTTTGTAGTGCTTCCGGTGACGACCGGAAGTTACGCCGAACAACATAAAAAGTTTAAAGACATGTACATATATAGGTTTATCATCCCACAAAGTTTGATTGTTCAAGTCGACACCGTTTATGAGATCTCGTCGAAATAAGGTTTTTTGTCTCGGGACAGGAAACGGACAAACTGAAGTGCTCAATGTAAATTGTATTAAATATTTCTTGTATACTTGCCTTTTGTACATTATTGTTCATCGAGCTCACTACAAATATCAAAGGAAAACACTTAAACTTAAAGTTCGATATGTTTAAAGCCTTCCTGTGTGGACCGGAAGTGACAGAAGACAAAATGAAACCGGTTAAACATATCTTCAATAAAATGTCTATCAACCATGAACGTTTGGTGCATTGATCGCTTATAGTTTCTGAGAACTCGTTTGTACAAAATGTGTTTCAAAAAAGTTACCTGAGGTATTTGAAATATCTCACCGGAAGTAGAATTTTTTCTGTTTATATAACATTGCATTGATAACCTATGTATAGATTTATACTTATATATCTATTCTATGGCAAAATGAGTTAATGCGTAAAAGTAGTTAATTTTGAAGTGCTTCCGGTGACGACCGGAAGTTACGCCGAACAAAACAGAATTGTGTAAACACATGTATATACATAGGTCTATCATCCCAAAAAGTTTTAATGTTCAAGTCGTCACTGTTTTTGAGATCTCATCGAAATAAGGTTTTTTGTCTCGGGACAGGAAACGGACAAACGGAAGTGCTTAATGTAAATTTTATACAATATGTTTGTATACTTGCCCTTTGTATTTTATTGTTCATCGAGCACACTACAGATATCAAAGACAAAAAGTTAAACTGATAAACAGCTGGATATGTTTAAAGCCTTCCTGTGTGGACCAGAAGTGACGGAAGACAAAATGAAACCGGTTAAACACATCCTCAATCAAATGTATATCATCCTTGCACGTTTTGTGCTTTGATCACTTATAGTCTCGGATATCTCGTTTGTACAAAGTGTGTTTCAAAAAAGCTACCTGAGATATTTGACATATCTCACCGGAAGTAGAATTTTGTTGTTGATATAACATCGCAAAGATTACTTTTGCGTAGATTTATGCTTAAATATTTATTCTATTGAAAAGGAATTTAATGCGTAAAAGTAGTTAATTTTGAAGTACTTCCGGTGACAACTGGAAGTTACGACAAACAAAACAAAATAGTTTAAACACACCTACAACAAAAGGTCTATCATCCCACAAAGTTTGAATGTTCAAGTCTTTACCGTTTTTGAGATCTCGAATGTACAAGCTTTTTCAACGCAGGACGTGAAACGGACGACCAGAAATGATGTTTGACAAAATGAAAAAAAACCCTCGAGATATTGTCATTATCTTTCATTCTAGAAAATTTCATAAAAATCTATCCAGCCATCTCTGAGAAATCTTGTGGACAAGAAAAGGGGATGAAAATAATAATAAAAAAACATTACAATCACTATAAGGTCTTCCGTTGGAAACGGACGACCTTAATTATTAAAATAAAAATAGTTCACCGAAATTATATTTTGCTTAATCATCTCCTCATAAAAAAACAACGACATTAAATATCCATATAAGGACGCATAGATTATATAAAATTTAATTTTCAAATACTTAAGTAAATAGAATTTGCACTGTTTTAGATAAGGTCTTGATTAATATTCTGTTTAGTGCTGCGTCATGCTTAAGATATTCTTGAATTGAGACTCGAAATACGAGATTCAAAATTTAAATTTCAAGTGTTTTTCCTCTTGATGCGTTTGACATCGGGATATATTTCACGATTGAAACGTTTAAAGTAGGGATTTATTTACCCTGAAAAAATGCATTTGTTGTAAAGAGATCCATGCGCGAATTCATAACTTTTACCCGGGCGGGGTCTGAGTATAATTGTTTTTTGTTCCGGGGGAGGAGGGGAATGCTTTTCGGTTAGAATAACCGATAAATTTGAATTCTATTGAGGATGGGGCGTCATCCCCTGATCTACATCGTGATATCCCGAATGAGATTATTATTACCTAAAATATGTTTTAATCTGATTTAAAATGATCAATCCGGTTTCAGCAATTGCTATGAAAATCACTTATAGTTTGTTGTTTTTTTTAGACAATATGATTATAAACTAATCACATCATATCTAAACTTTACGAAAATGTTGAAATTAAAGAATCCTCTTCCCAAGTAAAAACCTTAATGTAACTAAATCATCTAACTCAAACTTCAATTTATTTTATTTTAATATATAAAGAAACCATGTTCCATACGATTACAACGTAGGGGTGATAAGGTGCCCAATTTAGTTACAGTGTCAAATTCTCACTGTAAAAACAATAAAAGTATTTTGTTATCCATTGTTTTAGTTTGGTATGATTTATTATAACAGGAAAGAATAGAATGAATAGACATACATATGTATCAAACATTAGTGAATCTGTACGTAATTAACCACACCAATTTCCCCAAACCCTGCCAAAATTGACAGTTATTGAATTTGTACATGCATTGTGAATATAAAAATGAAATGCAGTGATAACGAACAGTATTCAAAATTAAAAGTCCAAAGGAAAAATACAAAACATGAGCAGAGCGAACATGGGCCTCTACAAAAACTAAAGATAGGATCAGATGCCAAGGAGGAGTATGCATCCTCTGTTAATCGGTCAACGCCATGTGCTCTTTGTCGTTTTCAGGAGACAGAAAAAGCCCATCGACAATCCGGTGAATAAAAATGGCCTAATCTTAAAAGTACATCTATAAAGATATGAAAATGCCCAGCCAATACCTGTGTACCTGTACCTTACACATTGCCGAACACAATCCAATCAGAGTGAAAGCTACATGAGGATGAGTGGTGCAAATTACCACTTTGACGCCATATACATGTATACAAACACTGAATAAAGAAACGGTTTGAGGAATCAAATGCGCATGCCCGAGATGTAAGGGGGTAGTTTTTTCGGTGGGATATTTTTTTCCAAAAAAACCTTTTGTAAAAAGTACGTGAGACAGTTGAAAACTAATATTTAGTATGTGAATATTCGATATTCAAAATTGGAGTGATAACGGTGAATTGTGGTGTGCAACTTGCTCTAGAAATAAAAAAAATATTGGAAACAAAGGCCGGACACTAGGTGAAGGTGAGCGATACTCACCTGTTGATAACATTTTCCCTGATAAACGCACTGCCTTTTTGTAAACAAATGGTTGATATAACAACCCCCCAACCTCCCCCCCCCCAAAAAAAAAGACCCCTGTACGAAATGGATTACACTCAATATAAGGATATAGATAAAAACTCCGGGGTGCAAGGCTTCCAGTTTCGAGAAATTATGCAGGGCATTTCAAGTATTCAGAGTACCCTAACGAGCGTCATGTTCCGTTTAGATAGTCAATGGCGGCATATGGACGAAATAACAAAAGAACTACGGGGGAAACACGGGGTTCCAGAACGTCTAGAACAGGTCCATGAGCAAGCAAACGATACTATTTATTCAATAACTGAATTAAAAGACTCACAAGACAAAATGACTAGAGAAATGGGTTGTTTGAAATACTACATCTCAAAACGTTTAAAGTAGGGATTTATTTAACCCTGAAAAAATGCGGTTGTTGTAAAGAGATTCATGTGCGAATCCATAACTTTTACCCGGGCGGGGTCTGAGTATAATTGTTTTTTTTTGTTCCGGGAGATGAGGGGAATGCTTTTCGGTTAGAATAACCGATAAATTTGAATTCTATTGAGGATGGGGCGTCATCCCCTTATCTACATGGTGATATCCCGAATGAGATCATTAATACCTAAAATATGTTTTGATCTGATTTAAAATGATCAATCCGGTTTCGGCAATTGCTATGAAAATCACTTATAGTTTGTTTTTTTAGACAATATGATTATAAACTAATCACATCATATCTAAACTTTACGAAAATGTTGAAATTAAAGAATCCTCTTCCCAAGTAAAAACCTTAATGTAACTAAATCATCTAACTCAAACTTCAATTTATTTTATTTTAATATATAAAGAAACCATGTTCCATACGATTACAACGTAGGGGTGATAAGGTGCCCAATTTAGTTACAGTGTCAAATTCTCACTGTAAAAACAATAAAAGTATTTTGTTATCCATTGTTTTAGTTTGGTATGATTTATTATAACAAGAAAGAATAGAATGAATAGACATACATATGTATCAAACATTAGTGAATCTGTACGTAATTAACCACACCAATTTCCCCAAACCCTGCCGAAATTGACAATTATTTAATTTGTACATGCATTGTGAATATTAAAATGAAATGCAGTGATAACGAACAGTATTCAAAACTAAAAGTCCAAAGGAAAAATACAAAACATGAGCAGAGCGAACATGGGCCTCTACAAAACCTAAAGATAGGATCAGATGCCAAGGAGGAGTATGCATCCTCTGTTAATCGGTCAACGCCGTGTGCTCTTTGTCGTTTTCAGGAAACAGAAAAAACCCATCGACAATCCGGTGAATAAAAATGGCCTAATTTTAAAAGTACATCTATAAAGATATGAAAATGCCCAGCCAATACCTGTGTACCTGTACCTTACGCATTGCCGAACACAATCCAATCAGAGTGAAAGCTACATGAGGATGAGTGGTGCAAATTACCACTTTGACGCCATATACATGTATACAAACACTGAATAAAGAAACGGTTTGAGGAATCAAATGCGCATGCCCGAGATGTAAGTGGGTAGTTTTTTCGGTGGGATATTTTTTTCCAAAAAAACCTTTTGTAAAAAGTACGTGAGACAGTTGAAAACTAATATTTAGTATGTGAATATTCGATATTCAAAATTGGAGTGATAACGGTGAATTGTGGTGTGCAACTTGCTCTAGAAATAAAAAAATATTGGAAACAAAGGCCGGACACTAGGTGAAGGTGAGCGATACTCAACTGTTGTTAACATTTTCCCTGATAAACGCACTGCCTTTTTGTAAACAAATGGTTGATATAACAACCCCCCCCCCCAAAAAGACCCCTGTACGAAATGGATTACACTCAATATAAGGATATAGATAAAAACTCCGGGGTGCAAGGCTTCCAGTTTCGAGAAATTATGCAGGGCATTTCAAGTATTCAGAGTACCCTAACGAGCGTCATGTTCCGTTTAGATAGTCAATGGCGGCATATGGACGAAATAACAAAAGAACTACGGGGGAAACACGGGGTTCCAGAACGTCTAGAACAGGTCCATGAGCAAGCAAACGATACTATTTATTCAATAACTGAATTAAAAGACTCACAAGACAAAATGACTAGAGAAATGGGTTGTTTGAAATACTACATCTCAAAACTAGAGTTCAAAACTAACACACAAGAGAAAAAAAATGAAATCTGAAGACGCGATCATTAGAAAACAATATCATTATCAATGGTATAGATGAAAAATGCACGGAAAAAATCTGATGAAATAGGTTTCGCGAAAATTGTTAAAAATTTGTTTATTCATGATTTAGATCCCAAAAACAAAATTGTTGCCAAACTGCAGATCAAAGGATCATTCAAAATGGGAGGGGGGGGGTGGGATTAATCCAAACAGAAAACACCTAAGGCCTGTGTGTGTACAGTTCAATAGTAAGAACGACAAAGATCTGATCATGAGCAGGATCAGGGTGTTAAAAGATAAACGGTCACCTATCAGAATCTCGAGTCATCAACCAGAGGAACTCCGTGAGCAAAGGAAACGGCTTTTTGAGTGCAAAAATCATATGCCCATAAGAATATTGAAACCTGAATGAAGGGGGACAAACTCATTTTTACCAAAAACGGGAACGTCTACAGGGATAAATGGGTACACGACCTACGGCATACGAGGTCTTCTCAGGTGACACAGTGAAGCTCTCCGTCAGCGCAGGTTACCACATAGAAGACAATGGGAACCGGTTCGCTTCACACGCAACGACCGTTCAAGAAAGTCAGAGAAGCACTTGTAGAAATAATCCGAATCCCTACTGTATCCAGCGCTATCTATAACGTGATTGCATATCGCTTTGTAAGCAAAGATGGGATTCAGCACGAAGGATCTGAGGATGACGGCAAACACGGGCTGGAAGAGCACTGCTACGCACCATGTGTGATAATGGGACACAACATACTAATTCGCGCTTTTCGCCTCGTAGGCGCGAGAAGGTTCACTCATATCAAAGACACCGGCACAAGTGCATTAAAAAATGTATCTTTAAAAGATTAAACTCAATCAACACTGATGTTTAATCACTTCCGTGGAACTTACGTACATGACTATATACACTCTGTAGACGTCGTTCTTTTCTACTCAATACTTTTAAGATATGTCTTATACCTTTAGCAAATATACAATCATAATATCAGTATGGTTCCATGTGGAACACATAATACTCATTGTGGGGGTTTTCCCCCTTTATTTTTTTTATCAGTAACTTTGTACAACTGAACTGGCACAAAAATGCGCTTTCCTTTTCCGGATTTTTTTGCTACACTTGTCAACCCGATTTTGTAATTAGTTTGCAGATACTACTTCCGGTTTACATGTTTGGCTCACGACAAAGTGTCTTCTTTAGTTAGCTATTCCAGTTAACGCCATCTTAATGTTAAAATAGTAACAACCGAAAGGCACCTGGTAGCCATATTTGCATGCTATAGTGTACGGAGATTGGATCATATAGATAGATCGAGGTAAGTTTCACTTGATGGACTCTTATGTTGATGACAGTGGTGCGTAAGCTGTGTTGGTGTTTGGGTTTACTATGTGCTTTGCCAAGAACCCTTTAAAACCTGTTAATTTTCTTTAAATAAAATAAAACCAATATAAGTTTATCCGCAGGAAAGGTCAATACATTTGTATATTTTGTGATTTCTTGACTTAGATAAGAAGCAGCATCCATTTAAACATGCTAAATAATTTTTCAAATGCTATTGATGGTTATTGAAATTGAAATTCTTTTCTGTAACGTTGCACGTTTTTGCACGATTTTTTTGAAACTAAGTAGATTGGTCAACACAGTAATTTGGTCTCAATCTAATTACCTGCCCTTGATATAGTCCATTTCTTTTTATACTTCAGATATTCTTTCAAACATAATGTCTTTAAGAAGGCAGATTGACAACGATATTCTCATTAAAAAAATTATTAATTTATTTGTATCATTTTAGGACTTCAGAGAGTAAAGAGTGACACAGTGCTTGAATTTTTTCATAGAAGTTAAATACATATATATATATATATTACATATGCATAACCAATTTATGCCTGATATTTTCATTTCATCATTTTCTTCATTTTCATATTATTTTATTTGGTTTGTTTTCTTTATTTTTTTCTTTTTAGTATATTTCTTTGTCATGTACATTTTGTTTACTTTATGTTTGTGTGTCTGTCTTCATTTTTTGTTTGGTATTTCATTTTGCACAGCATTTATGGTAAAAATTCAGATAACACTCACCGTTTTGCACATAATCATGGTACTTACGTACTTAAATGTTAGTGAAATATATTTGAAGCACAAAGACCGTGCTAACTTCATGAAATTTCTACATCATGAAGTGTGCGACAGATTAAAAATTGAATATTCGAAGGTGAACCGAGTAAGTTTATTATTTAAAGTGAAGCGAATTCAGAAAGAAATAAAAAAACTTAAGAAATACACAAACAAAGAGAAGTTGAACAAGTATGTGAACAATATATTTGAGTTACCCAATATGAAAAAAACCTCAAGTGATGGAAGTGGATGTGAACAAAAACAGTCGAATTCATCCATGGAGAGAGAAGAGAATTTCAAGGAAGATACATGTAATACAAGGCTGCAGGAGATAATATCTGAGCAGAGCATTGTGGTTACTCATTTGAGGAGGGAAAATGCAGGTCTCAAAGACAGAATAAGGTCTTTTAATGTAAAAAATACAAACAGAAAAATAAAAAAACAAACAGAAAAAATAAAAAAATTAGAAAATGTCATAAAAAAAATGAAGAAAAAAGAAAATGTTCAAAAAAATGACAAAAGTGTACAATGTAATAGCATCAAAAATGTGATTGCTCAGTTAAAAACTGAAATTGATTATTTGCTGTCTCAGAAAGAAAATGAAAATGTTGATGATTTTGTACATGTAAAAAAAATGTTGATTTTAGGGAGAGTGGGAAAGGGAAGCCATATAATTTTAAATTAAGAAACTTATACTACAATTTTAGAAGCAGAAACACAGGTTTGGTTCATATTGGACCAATAATTCAATGTGTTTTAGATTTATTTGATATCAATGTTGAAAATCTTCCCTCCAAAAGTACAGCAGCAAGTTTTACAAGTGAAATGGGTGTTGTGTCCAGAAATCAAATTAATGAAGAAATGAAAAATAATTGTAACATAACAATGCATAGAGACGCTACTACAAAAAAGGGAAAACATTTTTATGGAGTTCAATTTAATACTGGTGAGAAAGTTTTGTCTGCAGGTGTGAGAGAGGTGTGTGATGGAAAGGGTGAGACTTATGTCGATGTAACGAGAGAAATTTTATGTGATATATCGCAGAAAGAGGGTGAGAGTGAGAATATTTTAAATAACGTTTCATGTTTTATGACTGACATGTGTGCGACTGAGCAGAAAGTTAATGATATTTTAGCTAGAGACATTGATCATGCTGTACATTCTTTTAAATGTTCTGTTTACCCCCTTTTACAGTTTTCTGATGTATGCATTGAAGAGATTTTTAATATTGAGCAAGAGTTGTGTTTTAAATTTCCTGGCTATACCCATTCTTTAAGAGAGCCTTTTATTTTGTTTCTTTTAAAATCTGTGTCAAAATTATTTTACAAAGATGGGACAGGTGACCCAACTATTTTACAGGTTTACATGAAAAACCATGGTGTGGAAAATATTTCCATTGTAAATATTAGAGGTAACCGTTTTAATGTTTTATTTTATAATGCTGCTGGTACTTTTTTTATGCATAAACATATATTGCAGTATTTTTATTCTTTGAAAAGTTCTTACAATTTTATTCAGAATTTTATTGTTTTATGCTTGCAAAACAAAACATTTTTAACTCTACTGAGAGCTCTGGGTATTATTTGTAAAATTATTACTGAACCATATTTTGTTAAAGCTACAGAAGTTTGAAACATTTTACTTATGGGCAGTGTATTCCAGAGACTTTTATATGTTTTAGATTTATTGGTAGAAAACCCTATTTTAGCATTGAATAACGAAGTTTCACTTTTTTATGGTCCTTGTTTTTATGATGGTGTCTTTGATTTTTTACTTAAAACTTCGCTTAACAACGATCTTACTTGTGTTTTTATAAAACGTTTATGTTCTGTTTTAAAAAGCAAAGTTTCAAAATTGTTTCATGAATTTTTAAAAGGAGGGAAATATTTTAAGTGAGCGTCTCAGAGAAAGTCATGCAAAACAGTCCACAAGCATGGTTGATGTATCGATATCAATTTTGGTGTGCAACATAGTTTTAATATGTCATAAAATTTGCCACATATATTTTTGTCATGGTTGGCATAGTTCATGAGTAAAAGGCATGTTACTAAAAATAGAACAAGGGGTCAAAAATGGGAACAAAAACCATGAAATCTACACATATTTCAGGACCTCTCAACTAACAGTGATAATACATGAATAGAAACTAGTTATAGGGGGTAAAAGCATGTTGTCTAGCATGTCTCCTGGGGAGGTACATTTATATAGAACTTATGTAGTTTAAGTACAAAAAGGTCATAAACTTTTCAAATTGCTACGTTTAGTGAAATGTTCAAATTTTACCAACTTACAAAGCATTATTTTGGGGTCTGTAAACGCTTCAATTTCTTTTATTGCAATTACACCAATAAGAACAGACCATGAATAGTACAATATAAAAAATCTGACTTTGGACTCTATAATATAGGTCAGATATGACGTCACCAATGAGACTGGTATTTTCATTTTTACAAAAAAACGTTAAAATGGCTAACATTCAATTCATTTAAATCTATACCAGAAATGTTCTGATATATCACAGCATTATTTTGACAATTTATACAGCAAATAATAATAAAAATTAACTTTGAATATTTCAAAACAGGAAATACAAGTTATCATTAATAACGCCATCATATAAGTACATTACGTATATATTACTGTTATTCATAAAAACTTAAAATTGTTGTTTTTCCTCATTTTGGACTTTTATCATTTTATCACTTTCTTTGAAGAAGGTAAAAAAAAATTCTGATGCTTTATGGTTTTAACAGAATACTAAATTAAATGTTATTACTCCAAGATAAGTTTTGCAAATATTAATTTCAATATTTTCAAATACTAGAATAAAATTGGTTACTAAAATGAAAAAACTTGTTTCCAAGGAAATACAATCACTTGCATTTGTTTAATTTCCTGAGAAAACCTTATATAACTGACAGTGCATTGAACCTTCAGAGAGTTAACTTTTGGTGGTGTCTAATTAGAACTGACAATAATCATTACATAAAAAGAAATGAATCATTGCACTAATGTAACCTGTAAGTTGCCATGCTCACACAATCATAAAAGATAAATACCAAATGTAATAAGAAATACATTCATGCTAAAATACACATACTGAGTGTATTTTTTTTAAAACCTGGAATTTGTCACCTTTACAAATATCTTAAAGTATAAAACATTGATAATTTCCATGTAAATGCATGTTATACAGGTTGTTACAGAGATATCCAAAGGTAAATTAAGTATTTGCTGCATAAAACACATTTTCATACATGTCAGATACAGTCTGCTGACGTTCTTCTGCCTTAAGATTCATGACAATTTCTTGAAGATGTTCATCAGTTTCTGGAACTTCCAGTAAAAGAATCTGTCTGTCCCTGTAATTTTTCTTCTTGTTGTTAATATATGATGCAAACAAGTTTCTCAGTTGATTTGCTGTTACCCACTCAAATGGTCTAAAAAGGCGCTGTCCATTTTCATCACAAGCTTTTTGAAGTTCTCCACTTAAAGCTGCATAATTCGGCCGTTTTCCTGTCTTTTCACATCTTTCAAAAATCTTCTTTACATACTCCTTCACATTTAAGGAGAACCTGTTGCATTTAGCAACAGATTTCAATGCCCATCCTCCTGAACTGTGGGAAAAGATACCTGTATCACAACTCTGAGACAACACTGTCTCACAAATGTGAGCATATTTCTCTCGGATGGCAGAAGACTTCTCAACCCAGAATTTGATGCCACAATCAATTCCGGTCTCTTCAGCATTCCTGTAAAGGTGATTGCCTAATGCTAGATGTTTCTCAAGGTTAGCAGACCTCACATACTGTTTCTGGCAATAGGGATCTGGACATGCATACAAATCATTATTCAGGTGCCCCTGGTCCTGATCCTGGTTCTGTTCCTCCTCCATTTCATTTTGAATGTTTGGGTTCCTCATTCTAACACAGACTTGTCCAACATCAACTGCATGAGATTGAAATTCTTCTAACACCTATAAAGCAATAAAATCCAAATTACATTTGCAATTTTTAGACTATATAGCACATACATTTTTATTTATACCACAGAGACTATATAGTAAATGCATTTGTAATTCATATAACAGAGACAAAATAGCTAGTATGTCTTCTTTGTGATATTGAACCGAACATTATATAATTAATGATAATTAATTTTTATAACTAACATTTACCTCAAAACCATTCATTTCTCCAACATTAAGATGCTGATCCTTCAAAGTATACGCTCAATAAGGCGTCCACAACCAATCTGATATGCTCTTCTTGCAATAACTGAATCCACATCAAATCTGAAATTGTTCAGAAGGCTAATCTGAGGGATTTTGGATTTTATCTTTGGCTCCTCTGCGTTGTCAATGGAGATAACACAGGTCTTTGTTCCTTTCAATCCATTATTACTTTCTAAGGCTCTCTTCAAGTCTGAGGCAGAAAGAATATCATTTTCCTCATTCAGAAATCTAGCCACATGCATTCGACAGGAACCAGTTTTGCTGTTACAAAGATCTTTTCCAGACTGTGCTTCACTGAAGTTGAACTCCTTGATGGTAATAGGAAAGTGACTGTGATTCTGACTGATGAAGGAGATTAGTGGTGTACAGTGATAGCAACCAGCATTGTCTGTCTTCATGTAGATCTCTTTCAGGTTTGGAAACTGCACTGATAGAGTCAAAAGAAGGTGTCTAATAATATGAGCAACGGAAAACCAACCTTGAGTACCATTCTCAAGGATATGGATATAGGTGTTCAAGTCAAGATGGTCTGACAAGATACTAGCTGTTGGTTCATGGTCACTCTTCTTGGTAATTAAACATGAAATATGCCAGCTAATGCCCTTTTTTCCAAAGAAGTCTGACTGTGTTTCCCTGTACTGGAGGGGTAGAAACTTCATGGCCCAATCCATTATAAGAAGTCCCTGGTTTGATTCAAGGTGTTGTAGGATGTCTGTCTGATCTTGCAAAGTCTTGGTGCACAGTTCTAAGAAGATGAGCCTTCCAGTCCTTGATGGCTTTTGTTGCCATGGTAATTTCATGCTGCAATTCCTCCATCAAATCCTCAGATGGTATTCTGACTGTTTTAGTGGCTTCATTGATGCCCTCTGTAAGTTTGTGTGTCAAAACACAATTTGAGCAAATGTCTGAATGGTCATGATCACAGTTACTAGAAAAGCATGTGTCTGTTGGATCACTAAGGGCAAACATTGTACAATGATCACTGCATGAGGAACTTCTGCTGAAATGGCTTTTCACATCAAATTTCAAGTGCTGATTACAGATGTTGATCATATCAATCAGAGTGTCTTTTTTCTCCATATCCAATCAATATTCCCCAAGTCTTGTTACAACCTTCTGTAATGACTCCATGGCATTCATTCCAAGTGCTGTAGTATTGTCATGTCCATGCATTGCTTTCCTTTTTGATGCTCGACAGGCTTTCAGGATTCTGTACAAAGATGCATGGCTGAAAGTTTGGAACTCTGTTTCCTTGCAATACTCTAGGTAGTTTGCAATGATTCTAGCACTCACAGCATTTCTGATTACTTTTGGAATTTGTATTTTTTCTCCACTTGACAAATGAAGTTGCATGGTACCAAAACCAAGAACCTGGGAAATAGAGGGCATGGATACATATTCCAGAAAGTGTAGCAATTTTGGTCTGGTCAGACGTATTCTGTATATCTTTGGTGGATTTAGTATCTGTCCTGGTCCAATCACTGAAGCATGTTTTCTGGCGGCATCAATTTTGGATTGTGTCAGTGATGGTACAAGTTGAAGAAGCTTTTCATTTGTAAAGTTGTTCGCAAATAATGATAAGATCTGCAGCTGGGTTTTTTTGTCTGCTGTGACATGATATGCCTCTATCAACTGTTGTGTAGCTTTGTCTGTTGCATCACTTTCATTTGTAGAGGATGGACTGAGTTTTGAGAGAATGGTGTCCTCTTGTCCTGGGGCTATGATGGACAGGACTATCATAACAGCTTCTTTGGCCTTGCTGATGTAGTAATACTTTGCAGACTTTGCTAATTCAGAACAAGGTCTTGTAAGTTGAGACTTCAGAGGTTGAAACTTGTTATCTATAAACAAAGTTGTTATTTTTATGATAAAATTTTACAAATGATATGACGGATCAGAGAGGACCAGCAAATGTTTAGAAATTAAATGAAGTAATGTACTCTGCAAAATATGTTACTTTTTAAGTTGCTTTCTCTCACTAAAATATTATCAATCTTCAAAACTAAGAATAAGCAAAGAGCCCTAATGCCACATCACTCACTGTGTAACAGGTCTTGAGTGCATGCTTGCATCCCCTACTATATTTCTTATATATATACATGTATTACTAGTTAAAATCAAGCATATCCCGAATGCTGTTTTTTTTTAACAAATAAGACGTTTTGATTCATCAGCATATTTGAAAGCAAATGTCTAACAAGCTTCTTGAAAATTACTGCATAAATTGATTTCAGTTAAATTACCTGAAAGTCTCAGTAATGCTTCATTTAGTTTTTCTTTTGGTGTTTTGTTCTGCTCATGGTCCAGTCTTGGGATGATGGTAAGGAAGGGTAACAAGAACTTGTTGCTGGAAAGCAATACAGTGTGCTTCATTACTAGAAACCTATCGGTAACTAGAAAATCTGAATTCATGTATAAATGCTATGTGTATGATCTTCTCAGGTAGTATGATTTGCATAGTCAATGTCTATGATTTGTCTCAGTATATTGGTTTACCATGATCTATTTATTAATTGATCAAAATTTGATATATTTAGATACATTTATGAGTTATATTAAATAAACATGCAGCTCTAATAATGGAAACAAGATATCTGCAAGTGACAAATGCTCACTAGTAATACCCTCGCTCTGATGTGAATATTATACAAAATAAGCAAAGTCTACATTTAACAGGAAGTTGATGTACACATGGTACAAAAATAAATCCCACTATATGGCATGCCTATACAAAGTGTGTGTTAAAATTTCAAGCATCTGTGATGAATAGCTAGTTGCTGAGAAAACTGTGACAGAAATTTTTGTTAGAGACAGACAGACAGACAGACACACAAGGGTAAAACAGTATACCCCCTTCTCCTTTGGAGTGGGATACCAATAATTCATTATAGATACCAAAAAACTGACATAGTCTCAAGATCTACAATCCTTCTTATATGGTCTACTTGTGACATATTGTGTCACACAATTGTGTTAATGGACAGACAGACAGTTGGACAGAATGATATTTCTCTTAGAGTTCCAAGATTTTTTACCAAGTCATAATTACTTTTGACTGCATTTGCATACTGCACTGCATACATTTTTAAACTTTTTTTTATACACAATGCACAATAAACATTTACAGTACACATTTTACACTTAACAAGAATATTTGTCAAATTTATAGGAAATAAGATAATCAAAATAAACACCAAAAAAATAAAACAGTTGAGGCTAATATAGCTTGCAAATATGCTTTTCATGTAATTGATTTGTGGCTTAATTTATCTGCATGCATACACTTGCAGAGAATTTCAAACTCCATGTCTGTACCCACTGTGTCTGTGTCTTGTGAACTTGGTACACCTGTATTTAGGAAAGACACACATATCAATTTTAAAAAAGCAATATTGCTAAAGACCTTTAGATATATATATACACGCTTTTATTATTTATCTGTTTCTGATAAGAATTGGGAAAGGTTATTTGTTTATCTTTACATATATAGTTAAATATACCTGTAGTTGCATCTAGATTGAGTTAAGAAACCACCAACAATGATGCTGATGTAGCTGTTTCACAAGCAATACATGTTTCTGTTCAATTCAACTGTGTACTTACTGTGTACATCAACATCAAATGCTGTTTCTTTGTTTTCAACTATAGCTGGTACATGTGGCACTTGTATGTCAATCAAGTACGACTGTAGATGTTCACCTATATAGGTATAATGCAAAAATAGTTGTATATTTCTTAATTTTGAATAAAGATTTGGTTTAACTAACAGACAGATAAAATTACAGATGAATGAATAGATTGATTTATAATTTGTCCCTAAAAATGATTTTTTCGTCCCATTCATGTGGGTGATGTAGCTTTAAAATTTAATGTAAACTTGCATTTTTATGCGCATACATGAAAATATCCAAAATCAAGTCATTAACTGAGAAAGAATATCTGGTATAATTCATTTACATATGGAAAATGCACTAAATTTCATCGAAAAAAATGTGTCTGATACCATGAATTTTTGATTTTGTGCTGTTGTCTGTGTGAAGAATTCTAAAAATCTGTCTACACCACTCTGAAAGTAAAATAATAAGGTCTTCTTAACAATTACTTTAAAAATAATACCCATATGAAAAGCTAAAATGTATCATTGACAACCCCAAGTTCCATATATATCTATAATTAACAAACCTGGTATTGCACAATATATCACAACACATACAGTTTTAAATTTTTCAAAATTTCTTAAGCTTCAAATCCATTGTTCATGCATGCATATCTTTATGTTCATGTATGTTCTTAACATTTGACATCCTTAAAATGTTTATGATGAAATCATTCGACATGTTACAATGCTTTCAATAAGTAGAATATATTCCTTTACAATTCTAATTGCATACATGCATGTTTGTCAGTTTATTATATTTATGTATATAACTGAATAATATACAGCAAAATTATTACCTAGTTCTTCTACATACTCTACATTGTATGATGGGGACACATTCTTCTTATGATCCATTGAGCACCTTTTGCAAATTGCTACAAGTAAATACTGCACATAAGATCAAAGTTCAATTACTACACTGTGCATTGTAACACAATTTGACACATGTTTTGATTGTGATGACAAGTTATTTTCATTTAGTTTATTTTCATATGATTGTGAAATTGAAGTAGTTTTTAGAGCAAAACATATTGTAGTGATCTAAAGTACTAATACACAATAAGACCTCCCCTAGCTGCAATAATGTAGCCCTCTCCGATTTTTTATATCTGAAGTTTACTGGAGAGGGCTACAATTCCACAGGATCTCCGTAATGGTGCAAAATTAATTTTTTAATGCGGCTGACTCCGGTCTGAAAAGATCGATTTTATATTTGACTTCCTTTAGATAAAATGATTTTTTAATTCAGGCTGAACAAATTAACCGTATATAAATCAAAACCAGATAAAACACATAAGCATGTTTACCAGTCGTCTTTTATAGCAGCCATGACAGTTCTCGCGTGATTTTATGGGATGTACGCTTGGAGTTTTGTGGGGCTTGATAACGTGAATGTCAGTGTAAATAATCGTTCTTACCTGGTTATATCACTAAAACATCATTTAAGGAAATGGTATATAATGGAAAATTCATATTTACCGCGTTAATTATGTTTAAAATAGGGGAATTCCTATATTCAGTTCAAGATCCGCTCCTGAATTCTCATTGGCTGTCCCAAAATAAAACCGGTCAAGGTCAGTAAACATGGCGGACAAATTTAATTATCGTTGTTGACATACACGAAAATAACCGATATATGGACTTTACTTGATATTTTTGGATTAATTTATGCCATAGACATTTACGATGTTTGAGTTCAGGTAAGAAATGCAAATGTTATTGTCATTTATGTACGATTTGAGACGAAATCGTTGCGGGAGTGAATCACTCCCGCACTTGCACCATTACGGAGATCCTATGGAGTTGTAGCCCTCTCCCCCCCAAAAAAAAAAATCGGGAGAGGGCTACATTATTGCAGCTAGACCTCCCCCCCCCCCCCCCCCCCCGAAAAACATAACTATCTCTCATTGGACACCCCCCCCCCCCTTTTGGAAAAAATTTATGGATCCGCGCATGTACAGTTAACAGTTAAGGTCAATTGTTAAAGTAATTACAGACCCTCATATCTATATTACATCTATATCTAGATATAAAGGTCCTCCTGGATATCACCTATTTATAAAATACACTAATTTTCTCATAATATTTTATATTACATACTCTTTCAACGTCCTGAATTAAGGTGACTGTAAAAAAAACTTACCTAATCCTACTGGTATAATCTGTCTTGTTTTTAACCAGAGTTCTTTACACATTGTTGGACTGGCCCCTCTGTCAGCTTTCATATTACCCCGATGACCAGGATAAGAACAAGTTCTCTTTGATCTTTTCCACCGTGCTCCCAACTCTTCGCGGTGCTTCAGACATATTTTCATAGAAAGCACTGCCTTATCGATGATGAAATACCCACTTCGATACAATATTCCTATGTACTCAGGACATATGTCAATGTGAGCATTAGACACACACCTGTCTAGAATTTGTGCACTTTGTAAACTGTATAAGTGATTCATAATATCCCTGTCACACTCATAAACAGAACAAATGTTTGCAAGATCACATTCAGATCTAGCTGCAATAATGTAGCCCTCTCCCGATTTTTTTTTTTTTTTTTTTGGGGAGAGGGCTACAACTCCATAGGATCTCCGTAATGGTGCAAGTGCGGGAGTGATTCACTCCCGCAACGATTTCGTCTCAAATCGTACATAAATGACAATAACATTTGCATTTCTTACCTGAACTCAAACATCGTAAATGTCTATGGCATAAATTAATCCAAAAATATCAAGTAAAGTCCATATATCGGTTATTTTCGTGTATGTCAACAACGATAGTTAAATTTGTCCGCCATGTTTACTGACCTTGACCGGTTTTATTTTGGGACAGCCAATGAGAATTCAGGAGCGGATCTTGAACTGAATATAGGAATTCCCCTATTTTAAACATAATTAACGCGGTAAATATGAATTTTCCATTATATACCATTTCCTTAAATGATGTTTTAGTGATATAACCAGGTAAGAACGATTATTTACACTGACATTCACGTTATCAAGCCCCACAAAACTCCAAGCGTACATCCCATAAAATCACGCGAGAACTGTCATGGCTGCTAAAAAAGACGACTGGTAAACATGCTTATGTGTTTTATCTGGTTTTGATTTATATACGGTTAATTTGTTCAGCCTGAATTAAAAAATCATTTTATCTAAAGGAAGTCAAATATAAAATCGATCTTTTCAGACCGGAGTCAGCCGCATTAAAAAATTAATTTTGCACCATTACGGAGATCCTGTGGAATTGTAGCCCTCTCCAGTAAACTTCAGATATAAAAAATCGGAGAGGGCTACATTATTGCAGCTAATTCAGATCCTCCGGATCCATTTAAAAAGTTACATATAGCAGGACATTCAGCTGCTAAACCTAGTGCGTTTTCACCCATTTTCATGAACAAATAGGTCAAGCTAAATTAAAATAATCTCATAGTTCCTTCTGATGGAAAATTATAAGGTCATAATGATCAAATAACTTGTATTCACCCCATTGTCATAAATTATGTTTTCAATGTGACCTCCATTTGGCGTTTCTTCACTTTTTTAACCTCCTCTGCCTAGAGAATGCATCAAAGGGGAGGTAAATCTTACAAATCATATTTCACAACCAAAAATTAATTTACAGGTTTGGGGAGCGATAATATCAATATAAAAAATATTTATGACAAGAAAATATCAATTTTTAATTAATTTATTCTTTCAAAATCCATTTAATAACTTATTTTTTGAAATATAAATATATTTAATAATATGCTAGAATATGCTTATTTTGATGGAATGTATCAGTCAATAAATTATCATTGCGTGTTATTCTTTGAGAGTCCAAAAGTGGAATTTTGAGAAATAAACACTTATGCCTTCTCCTTAAAAAATCATGATAAATTTTGAAGATGCAGGCGTTTACAGGTATATTTATACCTCTATCAAAGTTGTTTATTTTTATACATTTAGCAAAATTGGCAAACTGCCAGTTTTCAAAATCTCTTTTTCATGGTTCTATGGGCAGTTTTTAATAATTTAAATTGGTATTATGAAAAATGAAGTTTTACGTAACATATATATAAATAAAACAATTGTGATAAATTTTCTTTTATTTTCTTTTTTTTAGTGCTCAAACTGCATTGTTTTCCATAATTTTTCTTGGTTTTTAATACATATTTGGGCCATTATTCAAATTAGGTCACAGCTAAAAATAGAACAACACCAGCAAGAAATTGAATTCAAAATTTGGACTTTTATGGGATAATTTTTCCGTTTTAAACACTTTTTAAAATATCTATGATGTACGCTTGTGGACGATTTTGGTAATATTGCATGACTTTCTCTGAGACGCTCACTTAATGTTCATCAAGGTGAATTACCTGAATGTAACTCATGTTCAACTAATAATATCTGTTTAGAAAGACTTATGGGTCAATTGGATTTTAAACTTAAAGCAGCTTCTACCTCAACTGTCAACAGCATAGAGAGCTGTATTTTATATTCCAACAACAGAACAGAAAATTGGCTTAAAGATAAAGATCCAAAAGAGCAGCAAGAAATTATAGACAGTGCAAGATCACAAAATCGAGTTTTTATGAAAAAGGACAGAGAGAGACAAGAGGAACTTTTTATTAAACAAACGAAGATTTTAGAACAAAAAGAGAATGAAGCAAAGAGAAAGGAGGAGAGAAAAGTTAATCAAATAGACAAGGCGATAGAGGACATGAGAACAGTAGGGTTATGGGAGAGTGAAGAAAAGATAAAGGAGGAGGTGGAAAAATTGAGAACCAAAAAGGAGAAAATGGAAAGCCTAAAAAAACAAATAAACATATACAAAAAAGTGTTCGAGATTGACAAAAAATTTAAAGAACTTTTACAATTCTCATCAAAAGGCAAAATATATGACATAAGCAAATTACAACAAAATCTTACAAAACTAATAATGTTAAGAAGAAATACACCGAAATACAAAGCAAGTGATTTAGTGGGCAAAGCCATCATACATACATGGACACTGGAGAATGGAGAAAATAAAGAGTATGAAGGAGAGATAAGAGGATTCGAAGATGGTGTTTTCAAAGTAATTGAATATCAGATACGTCAAGTATTTCATCCTAACAATGAGGAGTTTACACTGTTTCACATATATAATCAATGCATTAAACTTATATGCATGGCACTTAATTACATTATGAATTTTGTAAAACATCCTTTAAATAAATATACAAGGGGCCCAAAGGGCCTTTTAAATGGTAACTTTATAATAAAACAACACTGTAAAGGGTCCACCGAAGTAAATAATTAGAGAATATTTTTATAAAAATACTGTATATAATATGCATTTCTATATGATTACTACCTACGACTAAAAGAATGACTTTTAAGGTGTAAATAAAATCCATATTAAGCAGTTTCCCGTTCTAAAAATTATCAGATATTCCCTATTAGAAGAAAGCATCAAGATTTTTTTTTTTTTTTTTTTTTACAAATATTGTGAATTGTTTGCCATATATGTAATGAATGTCTTCTCAGTCTGTTTCTCCTGACAAATTTAATTTAAACTTTGTCCACAATTACATACTCTAACAGGGTTAGTTTTTTAACTTTTTAGCTTATTTTTTAATCATATCTCCCAAATTTGAGGAAAATGTTCATGATTTTCAAAAAGAGGGGTGGTGGTGTGCAAAAAACAGAAGAAAACCACCTCCCACTCTCTGTAATAATTAATATTTTGATATATTATTACACATGTATAATTTTATACATCTATTTGAAAAGACATCAGTAAACGTTTTATTCTTCATCATGATGCATTCACTACTCATCATCATTGGTTGTATGTTAATGTCTTAATTGTGCATGTTTTTAAATGTTATTTGTTCATATTAATGTTCTTGGTGTAAGGTGTATTGCCTAAATGTTCAGTTAAATTCATTTTGATATAAATGTACAGTACTTCACATATGTAATTATGAACGAATTAGCCACATGCCTTAATTAATTGCAAATATTATGTGCAAGTAATAAGAATAGAAAAAAAAATTGGAACAAGAAATGATATTTTAGGCTGTGTACTTGAACTATAAAACATTTTCCTGATAAGGACAGGATTATAATTCTATAAATTATATTTCAGGTTGTGTACTGAGATGATAAAGAGAAGAAGGAAGGCAATGAGTTTGAACTAACAGAGAGAGAGATTAATATTGACATACAAGAAGGAAATCTTTTTATAAAAGGTATATTTTTTTGGCATTCACTGCTTTTTGGTACATAAATTTATTTACAGTATTTGTTTTCTCTTTTATATAAAGATAATATGTTTATTTATCTCTTATTTATTTTATTTCAGATACAACCAACCTGGATCACTGTTATTCAACATTTTGAAAAAGACTATAAGTACAGACGGTAAGAGTTATCTTTCATTTTATTCATTTTCTTGGTTGGGAGAAAGTTAGAGTTATTGCCCTTTGGTACAATAGTCTTTACTCTGCTATTAGTGATTATAGCAAGTTAATTATTCATAACCAAGGAACCAATGAAATGTGTTTTATATATAGCCATGTTTTGAAGGTCAAGACCTATTGGTATTATTTTTAAATCTGAGTTCTCATTTTCTAGTTTTAGGTGGAATAGCTACTTTAGTGGTAAGCGCTCTTTTTATGTAACTTGTATAGAAGTAAGCGTCTTATTGGCCATATTTTGCTCGTGGTCGTGCTTTTCGTTATATTTTTATGTATATATCACTACACTTTTCCGATGAAATCCTTTCATAGGAGGGGGGGGTAAATATGCAATGCTATCGCATACCCAAGCCCCTATCACCACATTCATTACGAAGAAAACTTTTCAATTTGCACAAGTCAAAATTATAGTAAAAAATTTTGATCATCTAAAATATACTTCCGAAATATTTTGTTATTTACATAAACACATGTTCAGGAAAGTCTCAGTACATGTTTATTGACAGCTCATTTGAACTATTGATAAAAATAATACTTAGAGTAAAGACTTGGCAACAAGTTTTTCTTACACCTGTACTATATATGCACTAAATAGAAGAACTATTAATAGGCTTTTTTCCTTTCCAGCAGATTATCGTAACTAATATTAGTTTTTATCGGAGAAAAAAGAACCCACCCACTCTATTTATTAGGGTCTTTGGATCACAACATGACTGCATTTTGCAATTGTGTATTTTCTTGCTTATTTTCCTCTCACTCAACTCTTCTCTACCACTTGGATATTTTAAATCACGCACAGACAGAGGCAGTTTAACCCATTTTTCAATCTTAATTTTTTTATTATGAATAAAGAAAATCAACTGAATCTTCTAACTATAAACTGTCAAGGTTTAGGAGAAACTAACGAAAGAAAAGATGTTCTTAAACATCTCAAGGCCAAAAAATATAATATATATTTTATACAAGATACACACTTTGTTAATACAAACGAAAACTTAATCCAGACTCAATGGGGCTATAAAATTTATTTTAATTCTTATAGATGAAATTCAAGAGGAGTAGCCATTCTAATCAACAATAACTAAAATAAAAGTTTACAATCAGTTTAATGATAACAATGGTAACTATATTATTCTGGATGTAACAGTGGAAAACCTGAACTTTATACTAGTGAATTTATATGGTCCCAATACTGACTCTCCAGAATTTTATAAGGAGCTTTCAAATAAAATTTAAGATATTTAGTATACTCAACATTTAGTATTAGGTGGTGACTTTAATTTAGTACTTAACAAAATTCTAGCTACCATGAATTACCTACATTTAAATAATCCAAATTCTAGACAAGAAGTTTTAAATTTAATGGTCAATTTCAACCTCAAGGATATTTACCGTAGCAACAATCCAGAATTAAAAAGATATACATGGAGACGAAAAAATCCAATAAAACAAGCAAGGCTAGATTATTTTTTTCAATATCAGAATCTTTTCAAGTAATGACCCCATGTGTAAAATTTGAAAATAGCTATCGCTCAGACTATTCCCCGGTAATCCTTTACTGCAAAATAAATAACTCAAAAAGAGGCAGAGGGTTCTGGAAGTTCAACAACTCAGTATTAACAGATAAAGATTATGTAAATATAGTTAAGAAAACAATAAATGATGTTAAAATGCAATACTCATGTCCAGTTTATAATGCAGATAACTTATTAAATATTATACATGTAATACAATTTACCATCAAAGATCAAACTTTCATGGATATTTTATCAACAGAAATTAGAGGGGAAAACAATCTCTTATGCAACATTTAAAAACAGAAAATAAGAGAAAAAGAGTCAGCTCTAGAACAAGATATATGAAATATAGAACAAAACTTAATAAATAATTCAAAAAAAGAGCTAGAAAATAAACAAACAGAGCTCGAAGCTATCAGAAAGAAAAAGATGCAGGGTCAGTGTATTAGGGCAAAGATTAAATGGATAGAAGATGGAGAGAAACGCTCTAAATATTTCACTTCACTCGAACCAAGAAATTAGATAAGTAAGCAAATATCTCAAGTGTTTAAGAATGATGGACAAGTTGTATCTGACTAGTTTTAAATTTTAGATGAAACAAAATCATTTTATGAAAACTTATACAAAAAAGGAACATTTTTGAATCAGAGATTTTTAGCTCACCTGAGCTGAAAGCTCAAGTGAGCTATTCTGATCACATTTTGTCCGTCGTCCGTCTGTCCGTCCGTCTGTCTGTCCGGACGTCTGTCCGTCTGTCTGTCTGTAAACTTGTCACATTGTGAACTTCATCTCTAAAACCACTTAACCAAATTCAACCAAATTTGGCTCAAAGCATTGTCATGGAAAGATGAATATTAATTGCAGAAATGAAAGAAATTTTCTTATTGAAAGCGGAGAAAACCTCAAAACTGTAAAAAAAAAAAAGGGGGGGGTGCATTTTAAAAAATCTCCTTCTCAAGAACTACTGAGGCAAATTCAACGTAATTTAGCATGAATAATCCTTATGGGTATGAAAATATAAATTGCAAAAATTATGGGCTAATTCTGTTTCAAATCTGAGTTATTATGAAAATAAGAAGAAAGAAAAGGCGTGTTTCAAGCAATTTATAGCATATTCGAGTCTTGGTTAAATGGGTAAGCCTGACCGGGCCAGGGCAAAACAAAAGATTGACAGTTATTAATCTGCCAATCTCAATAAAATTTCAAGATTTTTACTGACCAGTATATTTAAATTCGCTGTAAATATTGCTGCAAAATAATGCGTAATTGGAATTGACGATTGCCGATCTGCCCCGGCTTTTATTTTGCCCCGACCCCGGTTTGATTACCCATTTTACCAAGACTTGTATTCCATAATTCTAAAACGAGGTTCTTTGCTTAAAGCAGCCATGACACTATATGATAAACGGGTCGATCCGACAATGATGAATTTTTTTCGTTGTGCAAAAGTTCGTGTACGAAGAGAATCTTTGAAACATGCAAAATACATTGGTGCCGATTTTGTGAAGTAAATTGAGGCTAAATATTTCAATGCGTTGACAGTTTTCAATTATGACGGTGGTGTTCGCTTGTTGTGATTTTCGTTTCTTTTTCATTTATGCTTTGCGTTAACCTGGGGACTGTCGCTTGTATTTCCTGATTTTTACGTATCAAATCAAACAGAGACTTCGGTAAATCAAACAGTTTACTGTTTACCTGCGCAAATTAAGCAATATCTGATGTATTAAGAAAGAACTAAAATGCAATTCATTCAGGCAATCGGTAATTCGATATCATCTTTTGCGTAATGGTAGAAATATGCAATATGTTTTGTTGAGATGCTCGGCATTTTCTCTAATTTATTCAGTTTAAATAGAGTTTAATATCGCTGATGGAAATATGTAGGTATATACATGTATATGATTAATTTTGAAAAATAAATTGTGGTCTTTATTTGTTATAGTGCATGTTTCTTGTGTTTAATTGTTTACAATTTCTATTTACTTACCATATTTGAGTATTAAGCTTCGAATTATAAGCAAGATACAGAGATTTGCTCACAATTATATGTTTGTACACAGATCTGAGGCCATTCATTTTTTTTTCCATTTTAAATGCCGAATAGGAAATACCAAGTTAAAAATCTTAAGCTGAATGTAATAAACTCATGTGAACAAAATATGACTCAAACCTAGCAAAATTTTGAGCTCATCTTGCTTATAATTCTACGATTGACGCTGAAATTTTGGTTGATCATTAGAAATTGTATATGGATTAGAGCATGTTAAATACTTGTACACGAAAACAATTAAAGGATGACATGCTGTATATAACTACTCTCTGGGGCCCCCTCTTTATACAATGAATAATGTGAAATGTGAGTAAATAAAAACGACATTGTTAAAACAGTTCCCATAGTTCTGACACATTTCTGTTGCGGGAATAAAATAATTATAGCTATTCCTAAGAAAATGTTACAGCGGGAAATTATCCTGGTTTGTAGCCATTTGTTATTTTTGAATAAAAATGAAAATAATGGGTGCATAGGCCATAGTAAATAAGAGGGATGTGCCTGTCAATACGGTAACATTAGTTTTAATAACTCTTTAACGTGTCACTTGAAAACATGTTTCATTCCAGTGTATTCATCAATCAAGTGTGAGTAAAGTTATAAAAGTCACGAGTTTACGCGAGGTAAACAAAAGTCATTTAATTATAATGGAGAAGACAAATTAAATTGTTGAATATTTTTAATTTGAGAAATTGAGTGCATTGAGATGCAATTTCTTTTTCACATATTTACATGTGGGATTTCTTTGATAAAATAAAATAACTATTATAATTTTAAAAAATAATACAATAACTAGTAAGTAGTAAGCCCTATTAGTCTTCTTAATGTCATATATAAAATAGCCTCGGGTTGTATTGTAGAACGCATTAAAAAAAATTAGACAAATTAATAAGTAAAGATCAAACAGGTTTTATAAAAGGGAGATTTATAGGTGAAAACATTAGGATTATAAATGATGTTATGAACTATACAGAACGAAATCTCATACTGGGTCTGCTAATGATGATAGATTTTAACAGCTTTTGATTCGATATCATGGAATTTTATTTACAAGACACTTGACATATTCAATTTCGGTCAACCTATAAGATTGGGTTAAAACATGTTATAATGATATTAATTCATGTGTCTTACAAAATGGATTCTCTCAAAATATTTTGAACCCCAAAGAGGCTATAGGCAGGGTGACCCAATTTCACCCTATTTATTTTTATTATGTGCTGAAATATTAGGACTTTTGATAAGAAATAACAAAGATATTAAAGGAATAATAATAGATGGAAAAGAATATACAATCTCTCAATATGCAGATGATACTTCTCTTGTTACAAATGGATCACCAGAATCTTTAAATAGGATTCTTATAGAATTAGATATGTTTGCGAGTATTTCAGGTCTAAGAATTAACTTTACGAAAACAAAAATGGTTTGAATAGGCGGTATACAAATTTCAAAAGATGTCTTTCATCACTCTAGATGGAAACTGACCTGGAATAATACAACTTTTGATCTGCAAGGAATTAAATTTTCAGTTAACTTACAGGAAATTCCAGTACTTAATTATAAAAGTAAATTTTTGGAAATTGAACAAACAGTTAAACAATGGAAATCAAGAAAATGAACTTCATTTGGAAGAATAGTTGTTATAAAAACTTTAATTTTACCCAAAATGAATCATTTTATTTTAACCTTACTAAACCCTGACCATGAATTAACATAAAAGTTTGATAAAGCTTTTTTCAATTATCTATGGGTGTCAGATATACACAAAATTAAGAAAAATACCATTATTCAAGACTACAATCAAGGAGGGCTTAAAGGATCGATTACAAGGAATTTATGTTAGCACTTATATCAACCTGGATAAGAAGACTTCTTCATTCATCGCCTAAATGGATACATATTTTAGAAACTGAAATGAATACTAGTGTTAGCAACTTATGGTCAAGAGGTACTGAATATACTCTAAAAATATGTAAAGTAGTAGATAATTGTTTCTGGAAAGAAGTACTCCTGAGCTGGACCAAAATAACTGATTGCCAGATAACTATAAAAGAATTAATTCCATTTGAACATATATGGTATAATTCAAGAATTAAATAAACAAGGCATCTGTAATTCTAAAAAAATATTTCAATAATGGTATAATTTGTATTATTGACCTTTTTGATCCAAATGGTAACTTATGAAACGATTATTAACTCAAAGGTAAAAACAAATAATGTAGAATATGTAGGACTGAGGAACGCAATTTTTGAATATAAAGGGACATGTAATATGACACAAGTAAAACAAAAGATTCAGCCATATATACCAATGCCCCTAAAAGTGTTTTACAAAAGTAAAAAAGGATGTAAAGATATGTACAATTTACTTACTATAGAAAAGAAAAAGCAAGTTACCTCGGTAATAAATTGGAGAGAAAAAGGATATGATATGAATGATTTTGACTTGGGAAATATATTTGAACTTCCATTTAAAGTTACTCTTGAATCTAAAATCCATTTGATGCAATATCAAATACTACATAGAATTGTTCATACAAATAATTATCTGTAAAAGATTAAGCTTAAGGACTCTCCTCTTTGTAGTTTTTGTAAATTAAACATTGAAACAATAGAACATGTATTTACAGAATGCCCTGAAGTTAAGGATATATGGTATAGAATAGAAGAGCTGTTCTTAACAAAATATAATGTCTCTTTTGTTTTTGATAAAAGAAACATACTTTTCGGTAAATACAACAATAATAAATTATACAGAGTTCAGAACTTATTGATACTTATTATAAAACAATACATTTTTTCCTGTAAATTCAAACCTATCCAAAAACTTGACTTTGTTAGTATTAGTATCATAATTGCCCACATATTCCTTATTCAGAAATTTATGCTATAAAAACTGCAAATATTTAGAATATGAAAGAGATTGGAAAGCAATTTGTGATTTGATATAGGTAGCATATATATTAGCTATTATATAGAACTTATGAACCCAAAATCTATTACAGTTATTACTAGAAGTAAAATATACATAGCTGATTTATGTTTGATGTACATGATGTGATTGCCCGTCTGTCTTTTTTTATCTTTTCTCTTTTGTCTTTCTCTATCATATATAACTCTTTTGCATAATATTATGCTATGTATTTATTTTTTTTTACCATATTAAATTGTAAAAGAGTTTAAATAAATTGTTTAAAAAAAAGAAAAAAAGAAACGGTTTGTAATGCGGAGGATACATAGAAGTTGGCGCTAAAGGTTGCCTTCACACATTACCAGTGTCAAGTTTATCATATTTTACCATAAATTATCCAAAAAAATTGGGTTTTTTACGTTTTATGTTCATTATATCTAAAACCAATGAACATATTTCCCCGTTTTAAGTGTTGGGCCGCATTTTTGAGAGAAAAAGAAGGGTTAAGTTTAAGAATGTTTAACGTTGATGACGTTAAATAAACCTCATAATTTGACTGAACACCTTCTTTGTGCAGTTTTGTTACTTACGAATTCTATTCGTTATAAGCAATTTACAAATCAAAATACATATATTTGATTAGCTGTAAGAAACTTAATTTGTACAACTAATTATCTTAGAACAAAATTGTTTCCAAATTCTTTGTTCATATTACCTTCACTATAACTTTTTGAATATTATTAACCTTAAATATAGCCATTTGAATGTCGTACTTATTTTTAGTACTAAAGGATACAAAAGTAACAAGCATTCTGGGAGTATTGCATAAGCAATACACGTCCCCTACCGGTTTGTGGAAGTTGTGAAAACAATGCACTGTTATGCAGAATATAGAACCCGAACATTAAAAAATTGGAATATGAAAAATTAATTTTCTCGAAAATATGTCAACCAAACACTACATGTACAAAAGTGTAAACTTGATCTGTAGTTTGATCTTTTGAAACTGCTCAGCAAATTTCATATTATTCCTCAAACGCATAACGAAAAAAAGTGTGGAAAATTGAAGTGGGGCAGACAGACGGACGGGCGGACGGACGGACGGACGCAAGGGAAAGCTTAAGTCCCCTCTGGTGAAAACCGGTAGGGGACTAAATATACATTCTATTCACATATATCATAGATCTAACTACTAGTATCCTATATAATAAATATTTATTTTCCATTTTTTATTTTTTTTCTATCGAAAATAAGGGTTCCTTTAATAGTCGAATCTAGTGTTTAATTTTTTAACGTACAAATTTTTGGGTTTTTTAAACTTATTTTACAGGGATGGAGGGTTGGTTATTCCGGATTTTTTTTTCATGATTTAGATATTCATTTTGATGGTATTGTGATTGTTCATGTGTATTTGACTACGTTTGCAACAAATACAAATCAGAATGTTCTTTGGAATAAATTATCTAAGATTTTTTTTTAAATTTGTTATGCGGTTTTTTTTTTTAGAATATTAATTGAATAGGGATTTTATATCTCAATTATAGAAATATGATTAAAATAAAACTCTTCTTTAATTTATCTAAATATAACCAAAACTGTTTCCTTTTTTTGGCCTTCTTTACGAAACTAAACGCATATTCGATAAACCTAGTTTTTCAGCTGCCAGGCTGCCTCTAAGTTATGTATTTTTTACTTCGTTTAGAGATAATTATCTATAGTATTAGTGCATGCAATTTGGTTTCTGTACTTTGATCCTTTACCAAAAAAATGTATAACGCATTTACTGTCTGCACGGCTGGATATCTAGAGGAACGGGCATGGATGAAAACAATAAACTGAAATGGATAAATGTATGTATATATAAATGAACGTGGCCTTTATTCTTTTTGTTGCGACTGAATACAAAAATATAACAAACTTTATGTTTGTATCAAATATTTCAAAAAAAGTGTATAGTTATTTAGTGCATGGTATCTCTAACTTTTGTGATGTTCTTTAGTTCCAATTTTACTATAATTTTTATCACTGTCTCAAATTAGAATTTCAGATAAAAGACAGTTTGGCTGTTTTGAAACAAAAACCCTCTCGTTTCAACCGGTTTATGAATACATCATTGTGTAGACTCTGAGGCCCACGCAGAAAATATATAAACGAAGTTAAGCCGGATGCTATGAGGAAAATTCGGCATGAGCATGAGCCTGATTCATGCGCAATATTATTGGTAGCTAAGAGGCTAGCACACGTTAATCTGAATCAGGATCGGGATCCCATGTCATGTGCAAAATGGTCGGTGACCAGTACAGAAACAAAATATTCTTTAAAAAAAATGACCGACATATGGTATGAACTATGGAATACGTAAATGCTATGCTAAAACTACAACATGCATCAAATAGCATGAATCGCGATGTTTTCCGAAATAGCTTATCTATACTTTTATACTCTGTCCTGAGTTTTTGCTTCAACCACGTTTTGCTTGATATTTCGTTAATCATAAATACCTATATACCCAAACTAAGCTCATTCACTAATATGAAAGAAATTCTACGGGGATGTTGCATTGCATTAGCCATAAATAAGTCCAGATGATAACATGAAACATTGTGCGAGATATTCTGAGTGAGTTTCGAATGATGACAAGATGTAAAACATTTCCCATTATAAATCTCCGTAAGAAATTCGATTTCGTGTAACTTTTTATGATTAAAAAATAATAGTGTCAATGAATGTTTTTGAACATTTTCCTTTTTATCGATTTCATTTATATTTTTTTCAGATAATGTGTCAATGAAGTTATTTTGATATTTTCCCTTTATCGATTGTATCTGTATTTCTTTCACAGGTATGTGTATTCTTTAAAAACAAAAACAAAACATCAATAAGTAATAGATGCAATAACGTTGGACAGACTTATAGGAGACGAGGCTTATGTACTTCATAATTAGTTTTTTGAAGCATTTAAATATGATCGAAAAATTATGTGACTTTATATAATACATTGTTAAATGATAATCTCACCGTACAAAAGTTTATATTTCAAAGGAGATGCATCAAAATATAAAATCAAAGCTGCATAGTGAACAAAGTAGAGCGAGGCGTAATGTGTATACAAATAGTGACAACGCCAAATGTCTGATACTATACATGCAACCGACATTAACATAGTTCATGATTATGTTTAATTCTAAGGTTAAAGGTCAGTGCTATCCGTGATACAATGTACAAAGCACTTAATCTAGGCTTGCAACGATAATAAGCATCGTACCACTTTTGCAATTAGAGGTCTCCTCTGTAGAAGTCCTCATATAAAAGCAGGGAAATATAATTGGAGGAATCTGTGATAATTTTAAGGCTTTTGCGTTTCCGTTAGAAACACATGCACATGGTCCAGTATTGCAGGCCTTTTTTAAAGACAACAACTTATCAATTCATATAGACGTATAACACAATGTTTTACAAATGTATTTGAAAAGGTTTACTTCCAATCTCTTGTGGTAAAAAAATGTATGAATTAAAAAACGCTACTGTATGTATAATAATTTGCATAATTTAAATCAAAGTGGTCTGAGATCCAGAATATCCACCCGATAGTAAACTCGTCGTACACTTAAATGATGTAATTAGTCAACTCGCGTTACTTGTCAACCTGTTCTAGGTATTTTGTTCTATAAAGCTAAAATTGCATCAAATCTTTCATTTTATTTATTAACTTTTTTGTATTACTAAAAATATCCAATCTGTTCGCGATGCATGATAAACTCGTCCTTCGCTTTGCAGCAATGATGTTCATTTATAATCAACCTACGTTTTTCGTCATCCTGTTCTTAAAAGTTATATCCTGTTATCTCACAGAAGCTGTGCCTTGTAGGCAAATGATTTTTATCCATCAAAACTATAATTGTGCATTTAAGAAAGCTATTGCCTTATTTTATTCATTTAACATTTGTCACATATTACTGTCTATGTACACTTGAAGTAAGTTGCCATTAAATGTATTCAAACTTTTTATAATCATTCAGTATTATTTCTTCGCAAATATATAATTTGATGCAAACTCCTATTGACTTGCATTTGTCAAAACGTGTCCACCACCTTCCTCTCATTTTGGCTATTTGGGCTAGCTTATCGAAAATGAAAGTATATTTTTGATTATTTTTCAATTCTAAGTACTTATCAGATAAAATGCAGTCATACTTCTGGACATCATATCGCACGTTTTGAAATACCAAAGGTGAAAGCCGGTATCGTGTGCAGGCGTTTTTTAGTTTTTGACAAAACGGCTAAATTTAGACACGTAAGAATAGATTTTATTTTTCTCAGAACTGAACCCGAAAGTTTTATTTGGAAACAACGTATCACTGGCTTTAAAAGGGTGACATTTAAAAAGCAGTTGAAATGGTGTTTCTAATCGAAAGAAAGAGAGATCGGTTACAGAAATGTATACCTTTTTTCACTAGATAACCGCGTATGATATAGTGCAGTTTTATGAATAAATTCTGTGCGGGTGGAGACATTTATAAGAAAATTGAAACGCAAAAGGACATACTGTGATAATATTATCCCTCTTTTATAAGTTATTGTTGATTCACGTTAACATCTGAAAATTTTTCCATGTTACATGTAGTTATTAATGACGGAATAATCAACAGTTAATCAAATATAAAATATCCATCAAATAATGTGCAAACATTTTACCATTGTTGTTTAAATAGGCTTTCTAAATAACCTAAGAAGGAAAAATCGTATACATGTACTCACACATTCAGAGAGAAGGAGAGAAGACAAGATAAGTGTTCCCAATAAAACAATATGCCAATAAAACTCCATTGCTAGCCGCCATGAAAGAACAAACACGTCATTAATCTAATGGAAATTCCACTTTCGGTTTAGGTTTTACACTATGAGTTTTGAAACGGACTATATTTGTTTCACCTTCCTGCGTGGGATTTAAACCGTTCCAACTGTTGGGGGTCAAGAGAGGTGTGTTAAGATAACACAGTCAAGCAAAATTCAGCTTTTAATCATAAATTGTGGGCAGAATTAAAGTACATTTGTTTTTTGTGAGTCAAAAGTAACATGACTTGATAGTGTTATATAATTACTCATCTTTAAGGTTTACTTGTTAATTCCTGACACTATTTCTGTCCAATTAAACTGTATAGTATTTTTTACTTATATTTCAAATGTGTAAATATTTCGACAAACTACATGATTTATTTACAGCATGACCGTTTGGGCAATACTATAAATTACCAACCGTTTCAGCAAAAATATCGGCCGCATGAAAAAAAACAAAACCGCAGTGTTTGCAATACCTAAACGATTAATCGTCTATAGGATTACTTACGTTCATTTTATTTATGTTAAGTTTAATTTACAAGTACGGATGTTCCTAAACAATTTACTAGTTAATAAGGTCTAAAATTTGAATACTCATAAAAATACTTTGATTTGATAATTTTTTAAGGTTCATTTTTTTGTTTGTTAAGCAACAAAATTCAATATTATTTCACTTCTTTTATGATGTTTAAAAAGTCATTTAAAAACATTTCAATGCTTGCATGTAATAAAACAATCACTTTTTCATAGATTTCTCATCCTTTTAAAATAAACTACTAACGTAAACATAATATTAAATATTATCAATAAAAATGATAATATTATCATTTTTATTGCTAATATTTTGCGTAATTTTAATTTGTTTGTAGAAAACAAATTCTTGATTTGTATCATAAGATGTCACAATTATATCTATTTAATTATAAATTGAATTTTCTCAATTGTTTCTATGTAAATTTTAATCATTACTTTAATGTTTTGCTTGTTTTCAGATGAATGCCATTATGTTTATGATATTAAACATTTAGTTAAATGAAACTATATTTTCTTGCATTGAACATTCTCTATTTACCCATTGTAATTTGCTCATTGCATTATCCGAATTCAAACCGTAATTAAAGCTATGAATGTCTTGTTGGTCTTAAGAGAAAATGGATCCTTTTCTTTTCTTGTTTCGACAATTTTAGTTTTAAAAAACTGTATAAAATAGCAAAAATTAAAAAAAAAGTACGCTAATTGTGAATTAAGGTTAAGAATGAGAACTCTAATAACTGGAAAGTGTAAATAAACTGTGAAATGAACTTGGTTCGTTGATTAAACTGAGTTTAAACAAGGTACTTTACACGTAAACAGGAAGAAGATTATAATTGTAAATCAAACATTGACAATGAGACAACAGCTAAGTAGTTTTTACAGCATTAAGTTTTATAAATCTATAAATAAATAACCGCTTTTAACACCAGCTTAACTATGGCTATACCTTACAGTATATAAAGAAATACAAAAAGTCAAATTAAGATGTTAAGCATTGTTATATGTAACTTCACAAAAAGGAGCTAGCTGTAAGTAAATGCATACGTAATATAATCACTTGTATAGTTAGAATTTACAAACTCTTAGAAAATGTTCTTCTCTACTCCCGTGTACATTTGTTTAAAACTAAATGCATGATAATGATATCCATGAAGCCCTCAACCAAAATTGTGAAATTAATGACCCCTGTATCAGGGGTTCAGGTTCTAGAGTTAAGCCAATATTGCCATATATTAAAAATGTATTAATCTTAGAAAATCTTTCTCTCTACTAACATATTTGTTAAAAACTAAATGCATGAGTTTGATGTCTATGAAGCTCTCTACCAAAATTGTGAAGTTCATGACCCCTGTTTCGGGGGTCCGGGGTGGGGCCAATATGGCCATATAATAAAAATGTATTAAATCTTTAAAAACGCTTTTTTACTCCCACATATGTGGGCAAAAACTGAATAGATGGTTATGATATCCACTATCTCCTCTACCAAATTT
Source organism: Magallana gigas (assembly GCF_963853765.1). Lineage (NCBI taxonomy): Eukaryota > Metazoa > Mollusca > Bivalvia > Ostreida > Ostreidae > Magallana > Magallana gigas. The sequence continues at coordinate 49,316,916 of NC_088860.1, read as the reverse complement.
GTGAAATTCATAGCCCCTGGGTCAGGGTGTCAGGTCATCAGGAGGGGGGGGGGGGGCAATATAGTGTTAATGAATAAACTGTTTAAAATCTTCTTTATTCTCAGACATCTGTATGAAAAAAAACTGACTTCATAATTATGTTTACCAGGAAGTCCTCTACTAATTTTTTTAATTCCATGTCCCCTGGAGTATGGGTTTTGATTTTAGGGCATGACCAAAATAGACAACATTATTATGTGCATATTATCTTCTATGTTTCTTTTAAAAAAATCTTATTTTTGAGATACAAAAGATGGAAGATTTGGTCTTTCGGTATCATATTTGTAAGTCGTGTAAATATAAGATGAAAAATGTTGGTTCGGTTACATATTACAAAATATTAATAAGTAAAGAGCAATGGATAATACACCTTATTATTTACTATGTAGGCCGTAAATCGACTTGAGCAAGAGGTAATTAACGTGACGGCATAACGCGTTAGATGTGACTGCCAAATGCATTAAATACATAAATGGTATATCTTAAAAGTGAAATATATCCTTGCTTGGGCATGGGAAACTGATTTTGTTTAGTTTACATAGAAAATTAATTTGTTATCCAGGTACAGCCCGAGGTAAATCCACGTACACATTTGATAGAACATGGACCCCTTTGGGCCCCTAATGTGATTGGTCAGTCCATATTTCTTGACGTAAAAAAAACCTCACAAACTTGAATATTCACTATCTGAGGGTGCTTCCAAACAAGTAACAAATTTTACAAGCATTAAATGGGTCTGCGTAATTGTGTGCAAATTACGCAGATTCTTTTTATTATATTGGGTTTCGCATTCCATTGTTTAGAATGTTATTTCAACAAAACCACAGTCTGCATTTTAGAGGTGAACAGACTAGGTCGACGTCGATATTTAATACTGGGTTCTTTAATACTCTGTATAATAGCTATCAGAAGGGCTCAATTACACTATCACGATCTTCACTCATGTATATCATGTATATCGGCGTTTCAGAAATCATCAGTAATCTAAAGCGGAACTTTTCGGTGCAGAAATTAAATATTACTGATAAAGGTGAAAATAACTACCCCTCTTGGAATTAAAATGCCTTGATAACACTTATAAAACCATGTTTTGTATCTTAGACATATGCCTTTTTTTTTTTAGAAAGCCAGGATCTTTGTTATCGTTGTTCTTCTTGATGTGTATTTCGCCGCTATCTAAATTTAGATGTATAATAGTTCAAATGTTTGTTCCTTTTAAATCAATGCAGTCGTGTTAGAAAGTGGAGTTGTATAGTGAGATTCCCTCGGAAGACTGGCTATATAGTATCAACCCTCCTCCCCCTCACCTGCCCGGGGAATTCTTACTATACAGCCGTTCTTCCGGCTAAGTATATATAAATATTGTCATATCAAACCCGTAAGCCATGATGGCCTTTCAGGCCTTTGATTTTGATGATATATCAAGGTTTGAAAATAATACAGTAAAAACGTCAGTACTTTTCTAAGTTTATCAGTAATGTCAGTACATTGTCAGTAACTGTCTAAGTTTATCAGTAAAATATGGGAATGTCAGTACTTTTATGACTTAGTAGTTTTCTAATACTGTATGCATAAAAAAATTGGAACACATAATTATTAAACACCTCCACCTCCATCCCTCACACAAATTTAGAAACACACATTGTTTTAAGTCTTTTGTTTTAATGATTACTTCATTGTTGACCCATCAGACCTCAATGTTAATATGTAAACATGCATGATGTTATAACATGTATTTTTATACATACAATTTTTTTTTGCTTTTGCTTTTGAAGTACATGTCTTTTAAATTTGGAAAGCTTCAGCATTTAAAACACCATAGTATGGATTGTTATGCTACTTATTAATGTATGTTGAGCACCATGCAAGTGCAATGTTATAAGCAAAAATCAAAATTCACGTTCACATTGAACTGTTCAATGATAGTTAGGTCAAAGTTGCCGCAGAAATACCTGATGTCATTCCATGTTATTCACACCTAGGTCAGAACTGCACTCAGACAATGGTTTAATAACACTGTGTCATAACTATTTTGAAGTTAAATTGGTTGTATGTCTACTATATGTCTATTTACTTCTTTGATTATTTTTTCTCAAAATTACAATTGCTATTGAAGATAATAACACCAATTTTAAAATTCGGGTGAATAAAAGTTTGTTTTGCTGCAAATGTGGCTTATTTTGATTCCAAAAAATGTTTCAACTTAAATAGGGGATATAACCATTCTCTTTTGGCAGACAAAATGCTACTTATAATGCCTTTATTTGAAACCATAAAATGTAAAAACAGAGTACCAATATTTTCATAAAACGTTCAATTTTCGGTTCATATACCATATCTTCAACGAAAATGATGCTCCAATTTTACTTGGTCATAACTTATCAAAAAGTTATTTTGTGGTGTTAGTTTTGTCTAAAAATAAGATCTGAGAAATTTTTAAGTAATTTTTAAGTAAACAAAACTGAAAATGTCTGACATCTGATCATAGGGAATTTCTGGCCAAATTGCAATTTCTTTTAGAATTTCTATGCTTCATTTTTGGCCCATGTTTACAGGTTCTCCTAACTGAAACTGACATACACTTTTTCTTGTTTTTAATTCATTCCTAAGGAATTGTACTTTTAAGGTATCAAAAGCATCTAAAAAGTTCAATGTAGGTTTTTATTCGTGAGTGAGCATAAACACCTTTCAGGCTATTTTTAATCAATGTAGAAATAAAAGTTTAATTGTCAAGTTCATTACTGATACACAGATTCATGCACTGTTGGTAATGAGTCTCATCATAGTACATGTGTGTATAAGATATATAAGATGTGAAAAATGTTCGTTTCTGACTGTTTTTTCTATCCCAAGGTTAACATTAAAAAAATACAATGAATATATCATTGTACACATTTTCCAACTGCATGGGGCCTGTTTGTATTATTTCAAGGACATGTTAATGCAAATTAAGAATCGTAATTGAAAAAATCCAACCTAAAGTTTTTTAAATAGACAAAAGGTGTGTTAATGTATGACATGCTGCTACCAATTATATACAGATAAAACAAAAGCTTTTGTGTTTAGCACAATTCTTTTTTAAAGGAAACATATAAAATATCTCTGCATTTTTGTCCAGATCCCAAACATGTATAAATAAAAGGTTTTGCCAAGGGGAATTTTGTTGGGAATTCCCACATCGATTGTCCAAATTCACATCAATAGATCAACAATATAAATTGTCAAATACATGTCTATACAAAATCAAAACATCCAAGCTTACAAAAAGTTCGTAATTGAACTAATTTTCAAAATATGATCTGTAACCTAAACTATTTACTAGGTGATCATCGATCAGGTAAACGTATCGAGTGTAGAGTAAATTTATTGCGTTTTAATAATTGTCTCAACATGAGAATAAGATCAAAATAATGGAGTACTCTGCTTAAACACGCAACTTTTACTGCTATTGTAAACTTTTGAAATTATTATTATTATTATTTTGAAACTATTGTAAACGTTTGAAATTATTTACCGGGAAACACAAAAAAAAGAACATGTCAATACCATGTATAGTACTTGCCTATTTGATATATTCGTAGTATTGTGGGGCAATATACAATAACACTTATTTAAGTTAAAACCTCGTGTGTTCAATCTGGTTAAAAATGGACTTCAAGACTTGTTGAAAGTCGAATTTTAAAGTTGAAAACATTTCTGGTAAAGGTTCAGAGAACTGTATATAATATAACAAACATGAATTAAATGTAGATATCGTTCTTTCATAACAATTGTATGAAGGATTATTTCGAGACAGACTAATGTATTTAACCATTTGAAATGGGCATCTATTAGTTTTTGGGTTTTTTTAATGGCGCATGATCATGACGTATCATTTAAATCAGGAGTTGTTGTATAATCAATAAATCATGGAGGGTAAGAAGTCAATTGATACAATTTTCTTATGTTTTCATGTTCGAATCAAAATACACATTTCAACAGTGAGTAGGTGAATAACTAAAGTGTTTACGAATGCCGTTATCAATGTCGTTTTAAGTTCATTAAAAGCATAAGTAACTTCATATTTTTGTTTAAAAAAGAAATTCACTATAGGAATCTCCTGCAGTCTGAAGTTGATAGCAGTAATGTTACATGTGAACTTGTAACGCATGGGTAGCGATTAGAATGATTCCTTATAAAATTGTAAATTCAAATAGATGTTTATTCAAATACAATGCTACGTTTAAAGGTAGACATATTGTGGTTATTGAACCGCACTGACTACTTTTTAGCATTTTTACACATTTTGAATACACCAACCGAACGTAGTTTTACTAATGTTATTCAGGAATATATACCAACAAATGTTTATTGTATTAAAAAAAGAACACTATGTCTTATTTATACGAGGCAGTATAATACATGTTCAAAACCAGAAATATGTTCATGGTGTTCAATCGTTAATTGATAGATGTTAGTTGACAAAATTGTATACTTACACACTCGTAATGGAGAAGACAAACAGACAGGAATGTTCCGAGTAAAGCAAGACAGGGTCTTACTAGAAGTTTCATGTTATTTTCATCACCCAAGTAACAGTTCTTTCTCAACACTCTGTAGACACTAAACTGCAGTGAGTTTCCTGTACAATATGTGTATCCAAAACGTAAACCAAATTTGTACGATGTCGCAGTTGTTACACCCGGATGGTTTGTGAACGTACAATTAAGATCTCCTGATTATATAACACAAGGGATTGGTCGCATGGTGTACATTTGTTTGAGAGCAAGATTTGTTTTATTTAAATCTACAAACATGAAAGAGATTATGCTCTTTTCTAAAATATACCGTTCTGCCATCTGAAATTTTAAACTTCATTACCAATATTTGATGTTAAATTATGAAAATAGGTATTTAGAAAGGAATCAAAATGTTTTCTGAAGAAAAAAATTTTGTGAAGGATTTAAAAACATCATTTATTATTGCAGTTACCATAACAGTGCACAATATAGTGTTTACTTTCAAATTAATTGATAGATTTTATAGATTAAATGCTGCTATATCTTATCGTTACTTGATGCGTAAGTTTTGTTCAGAAGACTTTTAAATACCTCGGCTTTGTGTCAACACCAGCAAAGAACGGTAAAATTTAAAGGTCCTTTCAAAGGACATTTTGTTGGGTTTTCCAACACCGATTCTCGGAATTCAAATAAATATAGCTACCTTGAAACTTTAAAGTTTCTGCAGTATTAATGGAACACGTCATTAAAACTTACAAGGCCGATGTAATGAAGAATAATGACCCCCGTAGAATAATGACCGGGGGTCATTTTTCTACATAGAATGATGCCCCCCCCCCCCTAGCTGAAGAATAATTGGATTTTTCTGAAGAAAAAAGACCCAGGGGTTATTTTTCTTCATGTTAAACATGAAGAAAAATGACCCCCATGAAAAAATGACCCCCCTCCCCCGTAAACATGAATAGAAATTGGTTACCCTGTATCCAAGATATCACTTTGAAATTACTTAATTTTTCACTCTGTGAAACTGATTTTGAAGTTATACATTGTAAACACCGAACTTGTAAATAAATCGCTGTATATAGTTTTTCACATCCGTAGCAAGCACACGCAAAACACTCTGACATTGCCACAAATTGATTGTTAACAGTTACGTTACTTCTCTCGTCGACATACGGCGGGAAATGACGCAAATAAAGAAAAATTCATACATAATGTGATATTGGTTTATATGATATATTATCATATCACATGAAATTGTATTTTATGACATTTTGATATATATTATTGTATCATATGATACAATGTGTATTGTATGATTGTATTATATAATATTATACTTTATCCCATGATATTGTATCATTTAATATGATACAATGTTGTATCAAAATATATTGTATTATATAAAACAATATCATACTATGTATCAAATATGATACAGTATCATACAATACAATATCATACTATAATATTTATATTCACTCTCTTTCCCTCTGTTAAATTGCATTGGTTGATTTGAGTGACATTTACGCACAACACAAAAGACCCAATCGCCAAATATTGTGCGTATGAATACATTTAGTATTCCTTCAGTATATCTCGAAGAACAAGAACTAACTCTTCTCGCAACCGGATAACGACCTAATATTTTACTTACGCTGATAAATATTTCATTAATGTAAATATTTTTTGACACTTAAATGAATTCAACTGATTAATTTCTTAGTTTACCAAGAGTAAATTCATTAAATTACAGAAAGAAAAATAAAATTGTGTTATTAGAATTTAAAACGCTGTGCACTATTTTTGTCAGCATATTTCGGCTGTTCCAGTAGCCATTTCGTTAATTTCGCATTACTCGTTGAATACGACAGAGCCTTTAAAAAAATCATATTTGCGGGAATGAAATACATGTTTAAACAAGAGGTCCATGGGCCACATTGCTCACCTGAGCAATGATAGACATTATCAAATCAGCTTTAATGGAGTAACATACCAAAAAAAATATGGACAATGTAGTCTAACAGATCATGTATATCAAAAATTCAAAAATTCATTTTTTTCCAGGATATTCTGTTGATCATTTATCCCTTTTGTCGCAGTATAGCAATTTCACATATTGAGCATTACAGTTCTCAAGAACATCTAAATCAAATGGGATATAAACCTACATCAAACTTGTGTCAGCCAAAGAATTGTCCAGAAGCCAAAGTCTAAACAATTTTAAACAATGAAAAATATGTCAAAATGCTTGCATATAAGTTAAACCATATATTATAACATTTGAATTTTGGTGAATTTAAACTGTTTTCTTTAGTAAAATTGGACCCCCACCCCATGTGGCTCCATTCTACTCCTGAAAAATATGATTTTGACAAATTTGAATCTACACTATCTAAGGTTGCTTTCACTAATGTTGCACCTTTTCTTAGAACATGTTTTTCTTTTTAAGAAAAAAGATTTTTCTCGATATATTCCTTTGTAAAGATTTTACCGGTCCCCGTTGTGCCCCTACCCTACCCCCGGGGATCATAATTTGACCAAACTTGAATCTACCCTACCTGATGATACTTCACACAAGTACAGCTTTTCTGGCCAGTCGTGCTCTGAGTAGAAGATTTAGAAATAAAAATTGTTTTTATATTCCCATGTAAAAGTTTGACCCCCCCCCCCCATTGTGGCCCAACCTAACCCCCAGGGACCATGATTTAAACAAACTTAAATCTACACTATCTGAGGATGCTTTCACACAAGTAGCAGCTTTTCTGGCCAAATGGTTTTTGAGAAGAAGCTTTTTAAAGATTAACTCTATTTATTCCTATGTAAAACTTCGACCCTCATTGTGGCCCAACCTTAGCACCGGGGACCATGATTTGAACAAACTTGAATCTACACTATCTGATGATGCTTCCACACAAATTTCAGTCTTCCTGGCCTAATGGTTTATGAGAAGAAGATTTTTAAAGATTAACACTATTTACTCCTATGTAAAACTTTGACCCCCCCCCCCAATTGGGGCCCCGCCTTATCCCCGGGGACCATGATTTGAACAAACTGTCTGAGGATGCTTCCACACAAGTATCAGCTTTTCTGGCCAAATGATTTTTGAGATATATGTTTTGAAAGTATAACTCTATACACTCCTATGTTAAACTTTGACCCCCCCCCCCCCATTGTGGCCCCACTTTACCCCTGGGGGCCATGATTTGAAAAAACTTGAATCTACACTGTCTGAGGATGCTTCCGCACAAGTTAAGGCTTTTCTGGCCAAATGGTTTTTGAGAAGAAGATTTTTGAAAAATATCACCAAATTTTCAATAAATCCAAATTATATGCCCTTAAAATATGGTGTGTTCCTTTATTTTAAAGTTTTGAAGCTGACCAAGTGGTTCAGGAGAAGAAGTCGAATATGTAAAAAGTTTACAGACAGATAGAGTAACCGACGGACGCCGGACAAAAAATGATCAGAAAAGCTCACTTGAGCTTTTAGCTCAGGTGAGCTAAAAGCGTAAATATAAGCATTGATTCATTATTTTTTGAAAGATGGGGTCTTTCAACTGCAACGATGAGTGCAAACAAATTTTCATAACGCGCTAGCGCGCGTTATACAATTTGTATGCACACCGTTGCAGTTATGAGACCACATCTTTCAAAAAATAATGATTCAATGCTTAATTACACGATATTATGTCATATGTTTCAATGTTATGATGTCATATTGCAATATGATATTGTTTCATATAATACAATATTGTATTATGTTTTATAATATTCTATTATTTGATCAAATGCAATTATAATGTATAACACAATACAGTGTCATATCATACGTTATAATATTGCTATAATATCATATCTCACAATTTTTTACGGTATTTTATGGTAGTATATGATATATATTGTAAGTATGAAAGGATGCAATTTTAATTATATATTATTGTATTGATTAACATATAAACATATGATTATCATACAATTTTTTAACGAATGATATACGATATTGTGTCAACACAGAATCCATGAATATCCAAAATCATAAAGGATGGTTTTCATATAATATGATAAAGGTGGTCTCATAAAGGTGATGCCTCATAAAGGTGATGCCTCGTCTCGGTGAGCTTTGTAGTCTGTGATTACCTATGTTTTATACTTGCGGAGCTCTCCATCGTTTAAAGGGTTCCGAGGCATATTTTGGAATTCTTTTTTTTTATAAAATTGATAAAATTAAATTATCCAGGGGGATAGGGTGCGGACTCCCTCTCCCGTTTTACTGCGTAAAATCATTAATATTGAATTTTCCGGGGGGCGGACACCCTCTCCCCCTCTAGATCCATGCATGAGCAAGGCGTGTCGCATAATGACATTAGAATGTTACTGTGTTTGATTCACGATAAACAGACGGCTGGTAAGTGACAGAAGTTTAGAAATGCATATGTACACATTATGGTGGACATTAAATTTTGTGTGGAGTAAATAATGATAAGGCATAGACATTACTGGTAAAAATATTTGTTACATGTTCACATTAAAATATTTCTAAACATTCATAGTAAGTGCGATGGCCTAGCGCATGCGTACCAATAATAGCATGGATTAATCGGAAAATCTTGGCGAGTACGGTGCCTGTATTAAATTCTATGTAATCGACCGAGACTTGCTGAATGCAACCAAAAAAGGCGAAGGCGAAAGTGCGAAGATGCGAAGGCCAGAGTGCAAAGTTGGAAAGGAGCGATAGTAGTATCGCTCCTTTGCCTTCGCACCTTCGCACTTTAGGCATCACATCTTCGCGCTTCGTCGTCTCATCTTTGCACTTTTGCTCCTTCGCCTTCGCACTATCGCCTTTGCAACTTACGTCGAAATGGCCCTATCGGAACACCATAGATATATGTAAATGTAATTGTTAAGATGACAACCATACCCCGATGCAATACGTCAATATCTTGTTATAACGGAAGGATTTTTATTTTCTAAGATATACCCCTTCTTTCACTTTAAGTTTATTTGAATATGAATTATAATTTCTGTTTCTTTCTGTAAACTGCAGCAGTAAAAATTACAATAGTGTTAAGACTATTTCACAAATAATAAAAAAATATACTGAAAAACTTTATTAAGACTATTTCACAAATAATAAACAAATATACTGAAAAACTTTAATCTACAAGGGGGTCATTATTCTACAGGGGTCACTTTTCTTCATGTGGAGTGTGCTCATTTTTATGAAAATGACACTTATTCTTCAGACAAAGGGGTCATTTTTCTTCGTAGAATAATGACCGGGGGGTCATTTTTCTGCGTAGAATAATGACCGGGGAGTCATTATTCTACGTAGAAAAATGACCCCCGGTCATTATTCTACGGGGGTCATTATTCTTCATTACACCGGAACCTTTAATGTAATTAGTGTACACTGAGTGCACGAGTATTTAAGAATGAATGAGAAACCTACATCCGGAACCTTTAATGTAACTAGTGTACACTAAGTGCACGAGTATTTAAGAATGAATGAGAAACCTACATCCTGTACCTTTAATGTAATTAGTGTACACTGAGTGCACGAGTATTTAAGAATGAATGAGTAACCTACATCCGGAACCTTTAATGTAATTAGTGTACACTGAGTGCACGAGTATTTAAGAATGAATGAGAAACCTACATCCGGAACCTTTAATGTAACTAGTGTACACTAAGTGCACGAGTATTTAAGAATGAATGAGAAACCTACATCCTGTACCTTTAATGTAATTAGTGTACACTGAGTGCACGAGTATTTAAGAATGAATGAGTAACCTACATCCGGAACCTTTAATGTAATTAGTGTACACTGAGTGCACGAGTATTTAAGAATGAATGAGTAACCTACATCCGGAACCTTTAATGTAATTAGTGTACACTGAGTGCACGAGTATTTATGAGGGAATGGGACACCTCAACTCCAAGATCAACCCTGTTTATGTGAACAAAAAAAATTAATGTATCTTTTCTCTCACACTCTAGATCTTTATAGGGAAATTGTTTGTATTTCAAATATCAGTTTCTTGTCTGCAAGCCATGACTTTAAAGCCCATATGCTTTTAAAATTACTTTTATAAACAATGAATATTTTAGTAAGAAATTGTACTTGGTTATTTTATTTTGAGTTTTATATTATATCACTGCAAAACGGTTATTTAATGTAGAGTTAAATAACTTTATCATCGACGTTTAGTTGAGTGGGATTTGCATTCCTATTTGAACATGCATACAAAATCAATAATTTAATATCTAATCAAGAAAATTGTATGAATATTACATGTAGTTTATTAAAAATGAGTCTTGAAATATCATAAAGTGATCATTACTAATGGTGTCGGAACTTATTGAAATGGAGAATGGGCTAGACTTATAAGAAATATTGACAAGCAAAAACAAATTCATCTTTATGGTTATGTCTGACTTTGCAAAAATGTACATGTAGTGGGCTCAGCCCCCCCCCCCCCCCCCCGGTTCTGACGCCTATGATCACGGTCGAGGGGTAATCAAGTCATAAATCAGATTCATCACGCCTCGACCTCCATGTTCAAGTTCAAGTTCTTTATTCCGAGAGACAAATATCTCATAGGTTATACATGTAAACACACATTTCAAATACAATAGGGTAGCAATATACAAAGTGTACATAATCAATTTTGATTATTTACATTAATACATGTAGTTCGATGCTTGTTGCCATAATATAAATATTTTCCTAAATTACACAGTTCTTAAGTATTTGAGGAAGATATTAACTGTTTTAATTTCTTTTCGTTAGCATATGGAACTATTTTGAAAGTGTGTTCGATATGTTTTCTAGAGTTAGGCGTAGGATTTAAATAATGCGGATGGATATGCGTGTTATATGTCACAGGTATTTAAACAGGTTTATCTTACATGTGGTCAATCGAGTTCGTATTCAGCTTTCAATATGTCTGATATTGAAGAACATAACTCAGGGTAAATCGAAATTAATATTGGTTCAGATTCTTTATTTTGTAGAAAACTTCAAAAAACAGACGTCATCAACATGTGGGGAATCCTTAATCAAATGAATATTTATTTTGTATATTGTCCTTCAGAAGACCAAGAAGAAGATAAACGCGTTGATATGTATTTATAATTAAAGATGAGTACATAACTCATGTCTATAATAATAAATTGTTGCATTTGTAATGAGTTTTTGTTATTGATTGCTATAGAAAAGAAATGTTTTATTTGCGGATGAACAAAGTGAAGGAGAAAATAAATAACTTTATACACAATTGGTTTTCGGGAGTAGTATTTTTTAATATACTTTTCTCTTAAACTACGCAGTGATGTACAAATAAGTAAAAATGGTACTCATCTTCTATATCATTTAAGTTACAAAAGTCACATTCTCGACAATCACGTGTTAAATCATCATACCTCCCTGTTTCAATATTGAAGTCTTGTGAAGACAACCGTTATCGTGTAATTAATTTACAATATTTTACATGAATTAATTTATTTAGATAAAGTTGTAAACAAAAGTAATCAACAATATGTTTATACAATATACATTTTGACGAATTGCTTATATCGTTAACAACTTTTTGTTTATAGACATCACACATTCTATCATATACAGTATCTAAAATAGCAGATTCTTTCATAGTACTATGATATAAATAAGCCAAGCCTAAGGTGTACAATTTTTTCCTAACATTTGAAATCCATGTGTCATTATTTTTTACCATGTCTTAGTAGCATGCTTTTAAAATACAGCGTTTAAGTTAAAGTAGATAAGTACCAAATAGATTCGGTGAAAATATGCAGGCAAGTCTGAATATAAACGACAATGTTAACGAACATTTGTATGCATGTTTCAAAATAAGGGATTGCTTAATCATCGAGTTTCTGTTTTTGAAATGTAAACTATTAAGTATGCTTAGCATATCTTGTCATTTTACGGGACAGGGTTAAGATGTAAAGAAGGCATATTAAAGAGGTTCAGGTGCGAATAAGTAGACATATCTCTTGTGAACGTCATATGTTAACGGACATTAGTTTATATGATTCAGAGTAAGTGAATGCTCAGTTATCGAATTTCTGTTTTGAAATGTCATGTACTAATAAATGTACTAGTTTTAGTTTTCTAGTTCGTTTACAATGCTTTCCAAATGGTTATTACTGTAACATACGATCAAAATGTTTGCAATGATTGGCCCGATAGAACCAGTGAAGTATCAATCATCGGCATTCGAATCAGAGAAATGCATGTGATTGTTTATCTCGGAACTAAAAACTATTTCATAACATGAATATATGGGAAAAAGCCTATGTTATCACTACTAATTGAAAACAAAATCATTTTTCTAAAAGTGTTTAATACTTCTTTAGTCCATATTTGTTTGCAAATTTACAAACAAAAGCATTATAAAAACACAAAACTGTCGTAAACAAGTTAGTTAAAAGCTACAAAGAAATTACATTAAAAACACAATGATCAGTTACAATGGGCTTCCGAAATTATTCAAATTGCGTTAATTGCGGGATCAAGTCAACGCATTTTGAAAGATTTTTTTTTTCAAAACAAATGGATGTTTTCGATACCAGCGAACTTTGAAAAAAAATTGTTGAAGATTTTGTGGAGATTGGAGTGCTCCAAAATAAGTCTTTTAAATACACTTATACGTGTAACACGCTTGAACAAATGAAAGTGCGTATATTTGGTTTTAGGTTTTATGCACTTTGAATTAGATTTTTCTTTTCAAAGTGCGTTGCTATTCGGTTTTTAAGGGGGCTTAATAGTCGTGGCTATTTTGGACTATTTTAATCTTCTAAGAAGAAGAGCTCTGTATATATTCAAATTTAATATATTTTGTTTAATGCTAAACATAGTATATATGAATATTGAGGGAATATCTGATGTTAGATTATTTACCACCTAGCCTTCCAACAGGTAGAGACGAGTAAAAGAAGCAAATGTATTCTACATAGTTCACTGTAAACATATTATATTTCTTTGGCGTGTACGATAATTGGCGGCAAATAGTTTTTGAACCAGTTGGCGTGGATTTGAATTAGCGTATTCGTGAATGTGACTATTCTTAAACGTACATGTATATGCATTGCATTTAGCGATGTACTGGATTTAGCGGAAGCCGCATTCCGCTAAAAACGCTAAATAGAATACGCAGTCAAATGTAGTACGATTACAGTATTTTATATCAACAAAAATACTAACAAACGAATGTTAATGCAATTGGTTTAATTTGAGTTGACCGGTCTGTCGGTCCAACGATAAAATTGATGTACTGCTACTTTTTATCAGATTTCGGTTGTACTGAAATAGCCGAATAACAAACGATATGTTGCTCAGATACAAATTCAATTACTCTATAACGCTGTCCGTAAACGCAGTCAAAATTTGTTTTAGTATACAGACAAAAATCCAGAAAGGGTATTAAAAACTCACCATAATATATTGGTTCAGTGATAGCAGACACTACTGAATTCAAAATCCACTGATATTCCCAAAAATTGACTGACATTGTCTGACATCTACTGTATAACCACTGTACCCTACTGTAAATCCACTGTACACCCACTGTACAGAGCTACTGTACCACACTGTATCCCACTGTACCCCACTGTACAGAGCCACTGTACTCCACTGGACAGCACAGTACCTACCCAATGACCAGCACTGTACCTCACTGTACACCACTGTACGGGGCACTGACCAGCACTGTACCCCACTGTACAGGGTACTGACAAACACTGTACACCATTGTAAACCACTGTACCTATGGTTTTTATAAATTATTATGTTTAAACAATGAATTGAGTATTTACTTTTTTTTATACCAAAATCTGGATTTGTTTTGATTCTTTCCTATTGCTTACAAGAGAGAAAATGTGCTTCTATTTCTTTAAGTTCATATTTAATTACATGCGCGGTAAGAATTTTTCCAGGGAAAAGCAGGGATATTTCTTTTCTGGGGGATATTTGTATTATGTATTTGAATTAAATTATCCTCTGAACCCCCCCCCCCCCCCATCCTCCGATTCGCGCAGGTATTAAAAACTCAGAATCCAATTTTCATACAAAATACAGCAACTTATTCAATTAAAAGGGGAAATGTTTTTTTTATATATTTCGATATCAATGTTTAAGTAACTAAATATCTAGTTGTTTTTTTTCAGTGAATTTAATTTAATCAATATTGTCAAATAACTGTTAGTATATATGTTACATTAAAGTTTTAAAATTCAGAGAATTTAAAACTATGTATTACAATTTATTGAATTTTAAAAATTTAATGTAACATGTATGTGGAGGAGGACCAATATTTTCAACGAAAAAAAGGAATCCACCATATTGCTCAACATACTGATCTTTTTTTCAGAAGAGAGAAGATAACTGGTCTAGACTGTAACATTTCTTTGAAGTTTTACTTCACAGGAGAAATCAGCGAGGCAGTATCTGTGTATAGTATACATAATTTCAGTAGATCAAAAGGTGTGAATGTCCCAATAATCAACCCTGTAAATTGTCAGTCTGACACCTTGTTCAAGATATTATGTAATTCTTTTATAAGGGTATTTTTGGTCTTTAGATTATTAAATCCATTTGAAATATATATTTTATATATAAATTATATAAATATATATTTTTAAAAACATTACATGTATGAATAAACAGTATACTCTAGATCTTTATATTCATCATTTTAGATGCGTTTTTTGCATTACTTAAATCAAGTCGAATATTAAACATTAAGAAAATATTTATAAATCCCCCCCCCACCACCACCACCAGTCGCAGATATCAAAATAAGTATGGTGTTAATTTAAAAATAAAATGTGGTGATAACAAACAGTGTTCAAATTATATTTCACTCTATTACGGTACTGTTAATTATATACTTTTGAATTTGAACACTGTTTGTTATCACCACATGTGAAACATCTATACATATATCTTCTCTTGCACAGCGAAGAATGTTGCCATGATATAAATGTAATGACATAGTTTTAAATAGTTTAATAAGAAAAAATATACCCTCCCTCTCTCTCTCTCTCTCTCTCTCTCTCTCTCTCTCTCTCTCTCTCTCTCAGGTTGTACATGTAACCATTCTCCTCTTAAGTCAGAAAGGCATACCCCCCCCCCCCCCGCAATATTTTTGCTGCATCACAATTTTATTTTAGCATCCCTTAAATTATAGGCGAAACCTCAATTAAAAGGCAAACATGTTTTTTTCTCTTTCCATAAGAAGTGTATTGTGTACGGGTCAGATAAAAGAGAAAAATATTTTCACTATTCATTAACTGATAAATACGCAATTTATTTTTGAATCATGTCGAATGTATATGGCCTAATAAATTCCACGATGAATGAGCATTCAGCCCAAAACTTGCATACAAAATTTTCTTTTTTAAAACAAACTTATGAGCTATTAAAGCTGTATTTACTGGTTATAAACTCAATTGGAACTTGTTGCACGAATACGTCACTCCATGGAAAACGAACTCCATTAGTTAATTGTCATCGTATAATGGATGCCTTTACATTCAACATTTTTACTGATCGTATGGTTTTCTTACACAATTATATTTGTTAAAATTAACGTCTTAAACAATGTCAAGTGCTAAACAAAATGTACTGAGTTAAATTTGTAAAGCTGAATTAGTTTATTGAATTTTTTAAATTGTGCTTTACACACGTGCTCTTGATCTTAGAGAAAATTCAGACGACATTTCCGTATAAAACCGCTTCGTATGGTCATTCGAACAATACGATATTCAAACTAAGACCAATTCTGACTAATTTTTTATATCGTGTAATATTTGCTTCCTGTGTATAGTGATTAGCAGCGTTCACGACCGCAGATAGACCTCCAGGCCCGGAGGCTTTCACACCTCTAAAAATCAAGCCCCGTCTTCGCCTGAGATTTACCACCCGTTAAAAATGTTCGGCCTTTAAACCAGTCTTTCGTTTTTTCTTCTGTTTTTCCCCTTCATTTACTGAAACCAGTATATTGTATGATAGCAGACAAGATAATTTCAAATCCTCTATAAAATCTCTCTCTCTCTCTCTCTCTCTCTCTCTCTCTCTCTCTCTCTCTAACATACGAATATTTTAGTATTTAAATAAAGTACCACCGGTAACATGTAGTAATGCTGACAGCTTTTAAATCTACATCTTGGCATTAAAAAAGTTAAATTATGGATTTATTTTTAGTTACGGAATAATGTCCATGGTTTCAAATGATTTAAAGTTCGTTATTCAATGATTGTCTTAAAAATTCTTAATGAATGAAAGTCAACGCTAACAAGAATTTTTTTATATCGACGGTGCACTGTCTCCTTCTTTGTGTATGTCTATATAATCTACAAAATCTTTTGTCTGTCTGGGAACAACGAAAATATCGGAACTAACAGAAAGGTTCAGACTATACACACGCCCGGTTGACTGCGACAAGGTGTGAAAACTGACCACCTGGGTATGTGTTGGGGCATAGGAATAACAGATGTAAACGTCGGGGAAATACACTGTTAAAATAAAAAGGCTGTATTTTCACTTATGATTAAAAAAATCATTACGGTTGCCAGGTGCATTGGGATCATAATAATTTAAAATCTGTCTGAAAAGATTGTTATTATTTACTTTTTACTTACATTTAGGACTACTTGCATGTAATGTTTGCACAAAAGTGGGATTTATTATATCTATTTAATAGTGATTTCACATCGAGGTCAAAATTAAAAAGGCGCATTAATTTCATTAACCGATTGCTAACATGAATCGTTTCGACAAAGCACAGTCCTGCAAGGAGTATCAAAGGATTTGGGGGGAAAAAAAGGGGGGGGGTTATTGGGTTATTATCCATGTTACATTTTATTTTTTGACTTAAAGTTTCCAGATATTTTTCTAAAACCCGGGAGTTAGTTGGCAAAGATAAACTTGAAACGTAAAGAAAAATATTCGATATGTAAAAAAGCAGATTAATAGACAAACAAATTCTTAACCCAATTGATTTCGGATTAATCTCTCTCTCTCTCTCTCTCTCTCTCTCTCTCTCTCTCATGAATTTTCTAGTGCTAAAACTTGGGGCCCCAAGTCAGAATGGTATAAGCACGTTAAAATCTCCTTACGGCATCATAACCGCCAGTTTCAACATAGATTTTATTGTGAACTTTTCTACAACTACAAATGTCACCAGTACAATATAGTCAGGAAGTGATATACCTGTAATCTCGTAATCTCTCTCTCTCTCTCTCTCTCTCTCTCTCTCTCTCTCTCTCTCTCTCTTTCTCTCTTTCTCTCTCTCTCTCTCTCTCTGTATACAAAAATAGTGTGTAGAGTAGGGCATTTTATATTTTATTTCTAAAACATTTAAAAGTAAATCATATTTTAAGAAAACTGTACAGCTACGCATATTACAACATGTTACAACCTTCCTTGATTTCAATCCTTCGTTTTATTTTTTGCTGAAATTAATGATACATGTACTGTTAATTACTGCTTACTATGTTACTGATTATGTTTAAAATTTATAATGTATTTTGCAGTTGGTTTTATTTTGTAAAATTAAAACCCGACATTTGCAATGTATTTTTAAATTTTTTAATCAAAAGAAATCAATGAACAAATGAGCTATAGAAACTCGCACGCTATCTTCAAAATATACCTGTGTAGTCAAGCGGGCAGTCATGATAAATGGACATGTGTACACAAAAAACAAGCATAGCTATACTTTGTGGATTCTGTTCATGTGTTTAATTGACAGTGGCTGAAACACAGCTCGTAAGACACAGAGAATTAACAATCTGATCATTTGTCATATATCATCAATAAGAAATGATTAATTTGTAACCTTGCTGGTTGGTTGGGGGGGGGGGGGGGGGGTGATTTTCCAATGACTGGCAGAATAAACATAATGGCATGCACTTTTTAAATAATCAGATTCAACATGTAAAATTCAAAACTTTCCCCTTATAGCAAAAATTTATCATTTTTGTGATCGTAACATTCAATAACACATTAAGACATTAATAAATAGCACGTATTAAATAAATTTTTAACGACCTGTTGCATTCTTCTGTCAAGTTACCTGGTATCTGTATACATATACGGCATAATAAAAATAAATATCGAAGAAAAAATATACAGTGTATATTGAAGATTTAAAAATCAGATTTGTCTCTCAAATTAATAGTACAGTGGCGTACAGTGGGGTACAGTGCTGTTCAGTGCCCGGTACTGTGGCGTACAGTGGGGTACAGTGCTGGTCAGTGCCCTGTACAGTGGCGTACAGTGGGGTACAGTGGAAGTCAGTAGGACTGTACAGTGGCGTACAGTGGGATACAGTGATGTTCAGTAGAAATGTACAGTGGGATACAGTGGGGTACAGTGGAAGTCAGTGAAATGTACAGTGAGGTACAGTCAATGTCAGACAATGTCAGTCAATTTTTGGGAATATCAGTGGATTTTTAATTCAGTAGTGAGAGTTCAACTTGCGCAATGTCAATTTCCAAAACATTCTTGGCATCAAGCGGCCATTAGTGCAAAATACATACAGTTGAAATACAACATAGTTTAAAATCCATTATAAATATTATAAAAGTAAGTACAATTGCAATACAACTAAATTTGAAATATATCAAAAAAATTTAATAGTGATTACAATTGAAATACAGTTTGTAATTGTCATTTTTTCATACACTGTGCAGTTGAGTATAAACTGGATCAAATATTACATTTGGAAATATATTTCATAAAAAGGCGAATTTATTTATAACTAAATTACATACAAGTTACTGTTTACTCAGACATTGTCCGCGTTGGGATTAATTGTCTAATATACCCGACATACACGCCATTATGTAACGTTGTTCATTACAATTTTAATTGTACACATCAATAAGTTTCCAATACGTACTGAGATGAATATATTTTTTTTCAATATTTTTTAATAGCTTTGGTCTTAAGAAACTGGAAACATATAGCTTAATATATCTATTTTGATAAATGCTGAGTAGAATGGAGCACATTAAGTAGTGTCTTGTAAAATTTGCACTGTTCTTCCATCCCTTTTTTGTTCGTATTTATACAGGGAAGTTTCCTTGAATTAATTACCAAAAAATTACATTTGCTTCCTTACTCAGTTAAAATTGTTTCATGTTCATTTTACTGGCTTTATAAAGAGAAATTTCTTTGTATTGATCACATAAGATAATGTCTGCATTTTTACTGATTAAAATTGCACAATGATTTTACGTTCCTTTTCACTAGCTTTATAACGAGGATTTTATCCTTCCTAAGCACAGAAATAAACGTCGGCTCTTTTACCTAATTAAAGTTGACAGTGCGTTCGTGTCCCCCTCCACCTACTTTATGTAAAATGATTTGTTTTTGTTATCAACATATGAATGAACGTTTGCTGGTTTACTTATTATAAACAATAACATGTATGTGTTTTCTCTCTTTTCTGGCTCTAAGTAGGGGAGTTTTTCTGTCGTTATCGTGAAAATAAAGTTGGCCCCTTTACTTAATTAAATGTGCATATTGCTATTATTTCCCGAATAACCGGCTATATGTAAAGGAGTTTGTTTCTTATTATCAAAAAATTAATATCTGCTCCTTGATCAAATAAAAAAATACAATGCTTTCAAGTCCTCTTTCACAGGCTTTATGTAGAGGAGTTTCTTTGTTTTCGTTACATGGACTAGTATGTGTTTCTTTATCCAATAGAAGTTGTGTAACGCTTTTAAGTCCCCTTTTATTGGCTTTTTGGAGAGGAGTGGTTTTTTTTCTGCCACATGAATTAATTTCTGCTCCTTTATTCATTAAAAATTTGTACAGTGCTTTTTAGTCCCAGTTTCCTTGCTTAATGTAGAGTAGTTTCTTTGTTTGTGTCTCATGTAAACTAATATCTGCTCAAATATTTAATAAATGATGTGCAGTGCTTTCATATCCCTGTTCACTTGAGTTTCTTTATTTGTGTCTCATGAATTAATATCTGCTCTTTATCTGATAAAAGTTGCACTGTACCTTCATGTCCCTCTTCACTGGCTTTATGCAGAGGAGTGTGTTTGTTTTCGTCACATGAATTAATATATGCTCCTTGATCTAATAAAAGCTGTACAGTTCTTTCATGTCCCGATTCACTGGCTTTATGTAGAGGAGTTTCATTATATTTGTCACATAAGTTAATATCTGCTCTTTTATCTAATAAAAGTTGTACAGTGCTATCATGTCCCCATTCACTGGCTTTATGTAGAGGAGTTTCTTTGTTTGTGTCACATGAATTAATATCTGCTCCTTTATCCAAGAAAAGTTGTACAGTGCTTTCACGTCCCTTTCCACTGGCTTTATGTAGAGGAGTTTGTTTGTTTTCGTCACATGAATTTATATCTGCTCCTTTATCTAATAAAAGCTGTACAGTTCTTTTATGTCCCGATTCACTGGCTTTATGTAGAGGAGTTTCATTGTATTTGTCACATGAATTAATATCTGCTCCTTTTTCTAATAAAAGATGTACAGTGCTTTTAAGTCCTTATTGACTGGCATAATGGAGAAGAGTTTCTTTGTTTGTGTCACATAGAATAATATTTGCTCCTTTTTCTAATAACAATTGTACAGTGATTTCCTCTCCACATTTAATTGCTGTATGTAGAGGAGTTTCTTTGTTTGTGTTGCATGAATTAATATTTGCTCCTTTATCTAATAACAGATGTATAGTGCTTTCGTGTCCCATTTCACTTGCTTTGTGTAGAGGAGTTTGATTATATATGTCACATGAATTAATATTTGCTCCTTTATCTAATAAGAGTTGCACAGTGCTTTCGTGTCCCTTTTTACTTGCTTTATGTAGAGGAGTTTCTTCGTTTGTGTCACACGAATTAATATCTGCTCCTTTATCTAATAAAAGTTGTACAATGCTTTTTTGTCCCATTTCACTGAATTTGTGTAGAGGGGTTTCTTTATATGTGTCACATGAATTAATATTTGCTCCTTTTTTTAATAAAAGTTGTACCGTGCTTTCGCTTTTATGTCCCAATACACCGGCTTTATGTAAAGGAGTTTCTTTGTTTTTATCAAATGAATTAATATTTGCTCCTTTATCTAATAAAAGTTGTACAGTGCTTTTATGTCCTCCTTTACTTGCTTTATGTGGAGGAGTTTCTTTGTTTGTGTCACATGAATTAATATCTGCTCCTTTTTCTAATAAAAGTTGTATAGTGCTTTCAGACCTCCATTTACTGGCTTTATGTAGAGGAGTTTCTTTGTTTGTATCACATGAATTAATATCTGCTCCTTTTTCTAATAAAAGTTGTACCGTGCTCTCATGTCCCCATTCACTGGCTTTATGTAGAGGAGTTTCTTTGTTTGTATCACATGAATTAATATCTGCTTCTTTATCTTATAACAGTTGTACAATGCTTTCATTTCCTTTTTCACTGGCTTTATGTAGAGGAGTTTCTTTGTTTGTGTCACATGAATTAATATCTGCTCCTTTTTCTAATAAAAGTTGTACCGTGCTTTTATGTCCCCTTTTAATTGCTTTATGCAGAGGAGTTTCTTTGTTTGTGTCACATGAATTAATATCTGCTCCTTTTTCTAATAAGAGTTGCACAGTGCTATTATTTCCCAATTCACTGGCTTTATGTAAAGGAGTTTCTTTGTTTGTGTCAAATGAATTGATATTTGCTCCTTTTTCTAATAAAAGTTGCACAGTGATTTCAAGTCCCAATTCACTGGCATTCAGGAGAAGAGTTTCTTTGTTTGTGTCACACACAGTAATCTCTGCTCCATTATCTAATAAAAATTGTGCAGTGCTTTTATGGCCACATTTAATTGCTTTATGTAGAGGAGTTTCTTTGTTTGTGTCACATGAATTAATATCTGCTCCTTTTTCTAATAAAAGTTGTACCGTGCTTTTATGTCCCCTTTTAATTGCTTTATGTAGAGGAGTTTCTTTGTTTTTTTGTAACATGTATTAATATCTGCTCCTTTTTCTAATAAAAGTTGCACAGTTCTTTTATGTCCTCCTTCACTGGCTTTATGTAGAGGAGTTTCTTTGTTTGTGTTACGTGAATTAATATCTGCTCCTTTTTCTAATAAAAGTTGTATAGTGCTTTCAGACCTCCATTTACTGGCTTTATGTAGAGGAGTTTCTTTGTTTGTATCACATGAATTAATATCTGCTCCTTTTTCTAATAAAAGTTGTACCGTGCTCTCATGTCCCCATTCACTGGCTTTATGTAGAGGAGTTTCTTTGTTTGTATCACATGAATTAATATCTGCTTCTTTATCTAATAACAGTTGTACAATGCTTTCATTTCCTTTTTCACTGGCTTTATGTAGAGGAGTTTCTTTGTTTGTATCACATGAATTAATATTTGCTCCATTATATAACAAACATTGTACAGTGCTTTCATGTCCCTCTTTACTAGCTTTATGTAGAGGAGTTTCTTTGTTTGTGTCTCATGAATTAATATCTGCTCCTTTATCTAATAAAAGTTGTATAGTGCTTTCATTTCCTTCTTCACTGGCTGTATGTAGAGGAGTTTCTTTGTTTGTGTCACATGAATTAATATCTGCTCCTTTTTCTAATAAAAGTTGCACAGTTCTTTCATGTCCTCCTTCACTGGCTTTATGTAGAGGAGTTTCTTTTTTTAGGTCACATGAATAAATATTTGCTCCTTTTTCTGATAAAAGTTGCACAGTTCTTTCATGTCCCCGTTTACTGGCTTTATGTAGAGGAGTTTCTTTGTTTGTGTCACATGAATTAATATTTGCTCCTTTTTCTAATAAAAGTTGCACAGTGCTTTCATGTCCTTCTTCACTGGCTTTATGTAGAGGAGTTTCTTTGTTTATGTCACATGAATTAATATCTGCTCCTTTATCTAATAAGAGTTGTACAGTTCTTTCATGTCCTCCTTTACTGGCTTTATGTAGAGGAGTTTCTTTGTTTGTATCACATGAATTAATATCTGCTCCTTTTTCTAATAAAAGTTGTACAGTGCTATCATGTCCTCTCTCACTGGCTTTATGTAGAGGAGTTTTTTTGTTTGTGTCACATGAATGAATATCTGCTCCTTTATCTAATAAAAGTTGTACAGTGCTTTCATGTCCCTTTTTACTAGCTTTATGTAGAGGAGTTTCTTTGTTTGTGTCACATGAATTTATATTTGCTCCTTTGTGCAATAAGAGTTTTACAGTGCTTTCATGTCCCTCTTTACTGGCTTTATGTAAAGGAGTTCCTTTGTTTCTGTCACATGAATTAATATCTGCTCCTTTATCTAATAAAAGTTGCATAATGTTTTCACGTCCCCATTTACTAGCTTCATGTAGAGGAGTTTCTTTGTTTCCGTCACATGAATTAATATCTGCTCCTTTATCTAATAAAAGTTCTATAGTGTGGTCGTTTCTTTCACCACTTGCTATATGTAGAGGACCCCCCCAAACTGGATCACAGAAATTAATGTCAGCTCCATGAGTCAGTAAAAGTTCAATAGTGAAATCAATTGACTGATTTGTAGTTTCCTTATTTTTGTGTTCGCTTGTGTCCGTATTCAAAACTGCCAACATCAAGGGAGTATATCCATACATCCCCGTTCTCAAATTCACATTATTCTTCACCTGAATCAGCTCCCGCAATATTTCATAATTATGAAACCTGGAAGCAATGTGAATAGGATAGTAATCCCCCCACTTTTTCACCAAAAACCAATTAATTTGTTCTTTTGGAAAGACATTGAACAAATCCATCGAACCATTGCAACATACCGCAGAAAAAGAAGAAGTATATTTAAGGAAATTTTGCATTCGCTGTAGAGTTTCTGAACAATGTTTTGATAAATTTGTATGACAAAATACTATGATAGCACTAAGAATTTGCACTTCATCTTCATGATACAGAAACTCAAGTTTGGAACCAAATGATTGTTTTAATTCTTGATTATCTTCTTGTCTTCTAAACTTTTCATGAAGCTGTTTTTTGGCAAGTAAGTCATGCAGTTTTTCTGGGCTATCTTTTAGTTTTTGTATGAAACATGTAGCCACCTTCTCATTCCTCATACATGGATTGAGAACAACATCAAACATACGATCGCTAAATACATCATTAAAAAGTATATCCACTAGATCGCTAACATATTTATCATGTAGATATATGGTAAATATATCAACTTCTTCTTTTCTATTGTCGTTACTGCTTTTTAAGTTTACACGTCGTCTAAGGAAACCAATATCTGAATACTGTATTGTTTCTCTCGGATAGTCTGTTCCAAACACATAGGTGGTAACTTCCATTACAAAATCGTGATAAAAATGATAGGTGTCCTCAATCTTCTTGACAAAAAATCCCTCTAGAGTCTTCAGAGCGTCACCAATAATATGAGATGCTGTGTTTGCCATCATTCCACAGAGTTTCAAAGCAAGTTCAAATTTTTCCTTTAAGCAATTGTTTTTGTGTATATCCTCAACACAAAGCTGATTGTTACACAGAACAAGAAGAACAAGAGCACAGTATTTTTCGTTGCATTCCTTTTTGGAGTCATTTCTGAAATTTCTTATTTGTTCCTGACATACGTTAAAAGGTCCTTTAAAATATCGCGGTCCTATTGTCTGGTTATTTTCGTCGCTAAAATAAAGTTTGCATAATAACGGAAAATACTCCTCAGTCGTCAAAATTCCACTAATATCGTCTTTTAAAAGACCACTGTTTGATGCGTAACTCCTTAAAATGGTTTCTTTTTCTCCATTATTCAGTTTATGTTTGTCATCACTAAGATCAATGCTGCATGATTTATCGTTTAATATTCCTTTAACCCTATTATCAAGCAGAATATATTTTCTACTTGAGAGCAACATCTTGTTATTTCTCAAACAAGCTTTCAACCTTTCATCTTGTTCCTTCCATGAATTATAGGCTATTTCGTCAAACGATTCGTTGCCAATAGGATCATTGAATACAAAAAGGATTTTGCTTTGTAATACATCTACTGAGGAATATGTATCAGTGATTTCCTTCACGTTATATACTGGTTTCACTGTCCAGCCTTGGTCCCTATACCTCAACGCTATATGTTGAATTATGGCTGATTTTCCTGACCCAGAGTTACCGGTCACGATCACCAGATTCTGACTTTTAATAAGTTTTTTTACTTCTTTACAAGCTCTTGTTGAAACAAATTTGCTGTCGTCATCCTCCCACTGCTGAACTATAGCCTGGTCAAGTGGTGACTCTGAAAGATAAAAGTTATTCTGTATTATATTTTTTAAGCATTTGACAAGAAGATTAATATCATCTCATCATAATATTAAATCGTTTAACCTTTTGGTACAAAATTAAAGATTTTAATTAAATTAGACATTTAAAAGCCGAAATTTAATAAAATATTATATAATTTGAAGAAAAAAATTACAGCTTTAAGTCACAAAAGGAAAACCAATGCCCGTGCATTATGAATGCCTACTGCTTTGTGACAATTTTGAAACTTTTACACTCTTGACGAATGACATAGGATAAGAGTATGTCTTGACGACATCAAAGGACCGTGATCGGAGGTATATTGAAAGTTCAACCTGACGCTTTGTCAACAATACATCAACTTTATGCATTTCAAACCCAAAAATATATTTTTTAACCTAAATGTCGAGGACTTTTTCTGCAAATGAATCTATATAGCGATGGCTACAGTATTGCAATCTAGATGTGAAAAAAACAATCATTATAGTTTTGTTATTGCATGTCTCCAAAGTGAGTTTTTGGCCGAATAAAGCTTATGTCGATTTACTTAATTACCTCTGATCAAATAAAAAATGTTTCATAATAAGATTTAATTTTGGTTTTGTAACTTTTTATAGATCAATTCATTACGATTGATTTGACATTGATAACCATTTATATCGAGTAGTGGGTTAAAAACAGAATGTTTTCTTTTTCAAAATATTTCTTCTTTATTGTTGATTTTTTCTTTTTTGTAAGTTAAGCACTGACTGACGTTTTTCGTACTTATTGTTAGGCCATTATTATTCATCAAATTGTCTACATATTTTCCGTTTTCCCGGTTACAACAATTAGCACGAAGTGGATGTGAGCGGTCAGCAGAGGAGACTCACTCCTTCATGGCACCTGATCCTACCTCAAACTTTTGTAGATATCCGTGTTTACTCTGCTCCTTATTTGTATTTTTCCTTTAAATTTTCGAGTTTAAACACTATATTTCAAAATCATTATTCGTTTCTAATGACATGCTTCATTTACTACTTAGTAACTATTTACTGTTATTTCTCACTGGATCGAGCCCTTACACTGGGTCAAAAATCAAGTTTCAGCAAAACTGAAACTATATAGAAACCTTGCTGAAACTTGAAGTTTAAGTTTCATGTATAGTTTCCGCAATGCGGAAACCATTATATCGATTCAGCCAGTATCTGTTAGGTTTCAGTCAGCAGAAACTTTAGTCTAAGATTCCTGATGGTTTCCGCAATGCGGAAACTAAATTTGAATCGTGTGAAAAGTTGTGTAAATTATTATGGAAATATCAATCAGTTTCAGAACATTTCCGCTAGGTTTCAGTATGCTGAAACTTTAAGTTAAGATTCCAAATGGTTTACGCATTGCTGAAACTATTACTAAAATTGATTTGAGTTTAATAGTGATATCATTTATTTTCAACAGGTTTAAGTTCAATTCTAGCCTAATGATAATGAATCGGTACATACTAAAATGTATAGTAAGGTTTCAGCGTGACTGAAACTATATGTATACATGTGACTATCTTCAAATGTGGAAAATAAGGCGATTAAGAACCTTACTAAGTAATTAATTGAATTTGAAAAGAAAAACTGATGTCTGATCTTGTTTAATGCATATGATGAAATCATTAATCTTAGGTACTCGGGCACGTGTATACATTCTTTGTCCAGGTGACCTCCTCTGTGATTTTCCTGTATATTCTGTGTGGATTGCAGGGTTTTTTTTCTGTCAGGAGTGAACAAAAGACTGTTACATAACATATACACAGTACGAAGCGTGAGTTTATAACTGGAGCTCGGTAGGAATTTTTTTTTTCAATTTGTGTGTACCTGAGTTAGTAAAACTGATAAGTAAATTATAATTATTTAGTAAAAAAAATCTAGCTAGTTGTATATATCGCAAACAGTGAATGAAGAAGTATTTTACTTAATACACTCAATAAATTAATATACCTATTTTGTAAGACTCCTTCTTAAATCCTTTAGTTATCATTTGAATGAACCTTGAGGTACAGTAACTAATTAAGCAAACAAATTAAGGTAAAGTCGTTGTTAATTTTTACAAATCATACCAAATATTCGTACAACCTGAAGTTTAGAGCTAATTCATTTCTTTTTTAATACCACGCCAACACATGTACACAGGACATTTTTTTAAATTCTACAGTTGATAATAACAAGTAAAACCCACTTGGAGTTTGAGTCTAATATAATCATTGTTTATTTACATGCATTTCAGACTTTACTACACGTATGACTGTATCATGATTCACTGGCGTCGGAAGCAAATTAAAAGTGTGTTTGGGGGGGGGGGGGGAGGGGGGCTAGACTAATCCTCAGAAATATTGAGGAAAAACCCTAATTCCCAAAATTATGAAAATCCTAATCCGTGGGGGGGGGGGGGGGGGGGGGTATACCTATACTATATTCTTCCGAAAATAAATTTCCCTACCCGAAATTTTCCCCCCAAAATCATGAAATGCTTAATCCTTAATCCGTGCCGGGGGGGGGGGGGGAGCTAGTATGCCTATTACTCCAACTTCTCAATCTTTCAAGGTAAATTTAGGAACAATTCCGGCGAGAAAAAGTGGGGGGTGGCTAGGGGGGGGGGGGGGTTAGTGCAAAGCCCCCCCCCCTCCCCCCGGTTCCGACGCCTATGTGATTCGTGCATTTCTATACTTTGTATTTACTTTCTGTACTGTAAACACAGATATTGATACATGTTTATGAAACATGTTTCTGTTTTAAGATATAATAAGCATTATTTACGCGGGTAGGTTAAGGCAACTTCGAGTTTAATGACCGTCAAAATTATGATCAATTTAAAAAATGTTTATTTTTATGAAAACAGCGCGGGATATTAATACCAAGTGAAAGAGTTCACCAAGATATTATTTTTCTACTTCGGAGTCGACTCAATCTTTGAAGCTTCCGTGCCATGGTATCACGTGACAGTTAAAGATAGATCACTTTTTTACCTTAACAAAAAATCAAAAAGTGTAACACTACCCCGAAGTTCATTTGTATGTTTGCTACAATAATTCGATTTGCAATTAGTTCATGTTTATTAGTATTACTGCTAGAATCCTATTGTACATCGCATGAAATAAATATTGTAAATATTTATCGGAAACTCTCTCAACTTCTAAAATTTCATTTCATACTACGTATTTTTCGTTTAAAACAACAAAGCACAGGATTCTAGCAGCCCTTTTCAGTTAGTTTAGGTCATATTCCGTTGATATTTACCAAAATCATCTTTCCTAATATCCGGGGTAGTGTTACACTTTTGCCATTTTTTGTACACACTGACAGAGGAAAGGCTGGTCAAGCCATATAAATGTCGATCCGCTTACCTTATAACACTCGCTGATTAAACAAAATACCCATGCCTGTATTATCCTGATTATATTCTAACTGACACTCATCTAAATCTTAGGTATCTGTATTAAATAAGTCTTATTTCGGCATTGTTTACACTGCATTCCGATAATTTGTCTCCCGACATGATCTTCTCTTTTCAACATGCTTGTGACGTCATCAATGATAATTATACATAATAGAGAGAAATCGAAGATATATTCAGTTAGAAGAGTTTCTAGTGATATTTTATGTCTGTAGTTTTTATAATTTAAACCAGAGATAAAGTTAAAATCGACATGTTTCTGAGTAAAATATGACATCATGCTGCTTATTGTGACGTCATATCGATCAGAGGAATTTGATCGCTGTGAGTTGCCTTATCATACCCGCGTATAATTTTACTGAAGTTATACGTTATATTACAAAATCAGTTTAAAATCCAGCACTAGCCATGTGGTGCACGTGATTTTAATCCTATTTTTAAAATTTGATTATACATTCGTATACATTTGATGTAGAAAGTATACCAAATAATTAAAATTATATTTTGTTTATATATCAGTCCGACGTGTACGTCTTACTTCCCGGCTTGTTTAACGCGTTTTTATTTTAATTTCATAAGTATTCTTAACGAACTGTTCATCGTATGACCAATCAGTGCACATGTGTAACTGTCAAATAATTGCCATCAATTCATCGTAGTTGTAAATTGACCGTACGGGTGAACGCTGTTAACCGGACCCCGTTAATTGATCGGCATTTAATTGTATTTGTGATTTCTGTGTGTTCATGCAGAACCTGCTCTCTGATGAACATAATATTTTCACACCTCTATATTTTGAATAAGAATATGACCATGCTTAGAATCGCGGTGAAAATTGGACAAGTCAAGACTAACTTGTCAGTTAACTATATATGGCTCTATCATATTTAGTTTGGCAAAATCATCAGTACATGTAAATAAAATATAGTTAAAGACGAAATCTGATACATATGTCTCATTAGAATTTGTTTAATTTCATTAGACATTTGTAAAAAAAACGGTCGGCCATTTTTTTTTGTTAATCACGTGTTACAATTACAATTGTAACAAACACACGCCAATACTTTGGGTGTCTTCCCACTTAGCTAAAATTCTGAATTTTCTATGGGTGACTGATTTTAGCTAAGTGGGAACGGTGCACAGGTAAGGGTGTCAAAGATCAAAGGAAATTAGTTACAGGTGAACTATAGTCTGTTCAATTATTGACCTTAGGTACATTTTTGATTAAATGAAAAAATAACAGACAAATTTTCAAGATTATGTTTTAAAATAAAAACAAAATAATTAAATACATTTAATAGATGTAAATTTTAATAATTAAAATGGTTTGTTTAATGATTCATCTTGGAGTTAATTTTATTTTATTTAAAATTACTCAATATTCATTCTTTTGAGTAATGAGAAGGTAAACAGACATAGTTGCATTAAATGGGCATGGTCACGATTTTGGTCAAAGATGGTGTTGCACTTCCTATGCTAATTTTCCCGAAAGGAGTTGCTGATGAAATGAAAAAATCAAAGTAAATGAATTTGATGTAATTTTTTTTTGTTGTTGCAACGTTGCATATAAAGCTGTGTAGAATTTTTTCTGGAAACTTTGTACTAACTTTTATAAGAACATTTTATAAATTTGATTTTTTTAATCACATGAAAAGGTTATGTGGATAGATGATTTAAGAGTATTAGAATAAAGTTACTGAAACGCTTGATAATGTAATATTCTGCATGCGTGCTTAATTTTTTTTTTTCAGCATTATTACTGTGTGAAGACCCCGTTATTAACTTGCATTACAAATATTTTCTTCTTTACAATGGATTTTAAAACAATGCACGTAGCAATGTAGAAAAGTTGATTCTCCCCTTTTATGAAAAAACCGGATCTGTTGATTTCAAAGACACATATACAGGTTGTTATAAGCACCCCCCCCCCCAAAAAAAAAAAAAAAAAAAAAAACACCAAACAAACAAACAAGCAAACAAAAAATCAATAAAAAGAATAAATCAGTGATGAAGCAATAGGTTAATGAAAATATGTACGGATAAAGTTCCACCTTTTTATCTAGGCGTTTATCTAGGGATGATTATATTTA
The DNA here is from genome assembly GCF_963853765.1 of Magallana gigas. Taxonomy (NCBI): domain Eukaryota; kingdom Metazoa; phylum Mollusca; class Bivalvia; order Ostreida; family Ostreidae; genus Magallana; species Magallana gigas. The sequence goes on along the minus strand of NC_088860.1, from coordinate 49,285,629 downwards.
CAACTCTGACGGTTTTGGAGAGCCAGAATCATATTTATCCATGTAGCTCAAACGAATGACAATAGAAATCAAATTAAAATATGTTAACATCAGAAATGAGAATACATAATATATGGTCATCTTCCTTTTTAATTTATTTATTTTTAATTTTATTTTATTTATTTAATTCATAAATATGAAACATTTTAATAATTGATAGTTCTTAACATTTTTATAACACTGTAAATCCATATTATCAAGAATTTCTAAAAGTATATCACAGGTGAGTTTTATACAGGTAGTTAACACCTAAAACAGACTATACTCAGTGCTCACTCAGGTGTGAAAATCACAATTTTAGCTAGGTGGGAATAAGAATGTCAGAATTATAGCTACGTGGGAATAAACCATACTTTGTCGTATTTAACCAGGAAATACTGACTCCGACAGTTCTTATTTAAAATAAATATACATGTAAAAAGTATACTATTCGGTGAAAAATGATAATTATGATTAAACATTATTTAATTTAAACTATCCTAAGATGCACTTTTCCAAGATTTAGCGGGTTCTGATTGGTCAGTATTGGCGCACTTAATGATTCCGAGCGAAGGTTAAATGGACAAGAAGGTGCTGTTGTAAAATGGAGAATTGAGAAGCATTAATAGCCTCTACAATAAGGAGATAATGCAGGAACGAAGAACTCATGTCAAGGTAACTTAATTCACAATATAGATACTCCCAATAACATTTTCAAGGCTCTAATATATCTCTCATTTGTAAACGAGATCTCGCGCCATCAAATCAAGATGGCGTCATTTTTTCAAACTTGGTTCGGCATTTTAATTTTTATTACCGTATCTCTTTAAAATATACCTTTTGACCAAGTTAATCATTAACCAACTTTATATGCATGATAATCAAGATTATCCAGTGTATACACATATATAATTATATAAACGTCCCTAATATATAATATGAATGCTTGGTTGGTAAACAAGACGAACAATGAATCTTTCGCACATTATACAATTTACAAACTCTAAATGTAACGTAAATATTAAAAAAAATTAATTAAATCCGGAAAATGAAATATTTCATGTTTTTCTTTTTCAGCATTGACAGCATACAAAGTCAATGTTTCCGGTGATTAGTTGCATCCTCTGTTCGGTGATTCGGGTGAATGTTTTGACCAGCTGGACGATGTGAACGCAAGGTATTGCTTTGAAATTGATTATTTTCACCATTAACTTATACATGTGTTGGATGTTTATAATTTACTGTAGTAATTTTGGGGAAATCCAGGTCCAAGTTCTTGAAAAGGAGGTTGATTGGAGGGGGGGGGGGGTGAAACACACTTATTGTTGATAAGTTTTTCCATTGTTCAACAAACAATAATTGAATCAAAATGAAAATAACATTGCTTCAAATATAAAATGAAACATTTTAGACCAGATACTGCTGTAGTCATTATATGACATAGTTTAAACAGCAACTGGCAACTGCATAGTAGCTTCTGTATTCAGAATTTTATTCAGAATGCTTTTATTACATGTAAGGCTGAATTATATTGTTGAAAAATCTAAATGAAACTTTATTATTCTTGTTTAAGATAAATAGAACAGACATAAAGTACAGCCCAGTGAAAGGAACAAGTTCATCGCAAGAAGAAGAATTTCAATGCTACAACTGTCCAGAACTACTAAGCCTGCTGTAACCATGATGTGATCATATGAGTGCTTCACCGGTCTAGACAATGCTCGAAAATCCCCCCAAAAAGGCCTATTTCCGCGACTCAGGTTACATCAACAACAGCCAAGGAAACTCCTTATTGATTCGAATGGATACATCTCTACGACCTGACTAAACCTCTGCAGAACAAGACTTTTTAACTGTAAAGTATTCTCATTTCAAAAAACCTATAAACTATAATAAAGTACTTTTTTTATATGATCAAATACCAGTATATTACAATGTCTGTCTGTAAACTAGAATCTTAGAAAATCACATGGTTTTGACTTATTAAATGATTGATTAGACCTTGCAGGTATTAACTTTCATTTTCTTAAATAATTTGTTTATTTGCAAATATTGTATGAAATAATAGACTCCATGTAACATATATTCTCACACCTCCAAGTTGATAAGTGTTAACTACTTTTTTTCCCATTTTCTTTGTTTAAACATTTATTGATAACTTAGTTTTAATTTGCAGCAATATATGAATTCAAAATTAAGAAACCAATCTTAAATGTAAAAACACTGCATCAGGAGATGAATGCGTTGGTCATAGAAATGATAAAATACACCAAACAATATTCAATTATGTCGTATATGAAAATATCTAAAGACAACATATACCCCATGTATTACAATTTTTATATAACTTTATATAACAAAATTACTTGCATGGAAAGTTGTTTCCATGTGGGTTTTATTTCAATCTGTGTTATGTAACTAATATTGGAATTAGCTTTTATATCATAAGTAAAATGTTGGTATTGATGAGAATTGTAAGGTGAATGATATGTGTGATACTTTGTATTTTATACATTCATGCTACAAAAAGCAAGTACATATACATGTAGTAATACTTGACATATATTAACAATGTATATTTTACTTCATGTCTTGGATTTAAAAATATTAATGTAGGTAAAGTAGTGAAATGTAGGAAAACCATGTGTAAAGAAGAATATTCATCAGGAATGAAGTGTGTTGCAATCAGCATAATTAATTAAATGTGTACATCATATTTTTGCACATGATTTGACAGACTGCTCCATTGTTAGCTTTTTATTGGCCAACACGCTTTTCATATCTCCCTCTGGGTCATCTATTAAATACTGACAGGCTTATGATATTAAAATCTGATCAGTTGGTACATCATGGGTGGAAATGAGAAGTTCACTTTGGACTTAATGGATTATCAAATAAATGATATCAAATCCTGTTCTATTGTAAAACATTAGATTATATTACTAACAAAGAAAAGGTTTATCCCAACTTGTAAGTGGGTCACTTTGACCTCATTTTGGAATTTATTGACATACATATTCAAATCAAATCTGGGGCATACCTCTATAGTCAAATACTATCTTGTAGTGTATTTTTTTTTTTACTAAAGATGGATACTTTAGAATTTTCAAAAATATTTTTTGGTGTACATATTCATTGTAGTTCAAAACAAATTGAGACAAGTGTATCATGTTCATGTAACAGTGAAGTTGTTTTTGTTTATTCATGTACATGCAGTTATTTTGTAAATTGCATTCATATTTTTAAAAAATTAAGATCTTTGTTGCATTTTTAAAGGGAGATTTGATAGGCATTTAATCTAGATGAAAAAAATACAAATGTAAAGATTTCTATGGGAGTTTTTTTTTTCGTGTGCAATTTTATCATTTTTTAAATAAAAGTCCCTAATAAGGGAATTGCCATATGGATGTTAATCCATTATTGTATCTTTGCTGTATTTTATCTATTATTGGAAACAATTTCAGATTTTTGAACAAAATAAATTTGGAACTGTTTGAAATTGTTTTGTTTTTATATAAAGTAGAAACCTTGCTCAGCTTTTGTGAAAGCAAAAATATAAAAAGTTTCAGTAAGTTTCAGTCGCAGAAACCCTTTGTAAACAATATGTATCCCAATTGTATATGGAGGTTGAAACTATGCAGAAACTTCAAGTTTCAGTAAGTTTCCGTCGCGGAAACCATTTGTAAACAATATGTATCCCAAACGTATATGGAGATTGAAACTATGCAGAAACTTCAAATTTCAGTAAGTTTCCGTTGCGGAAACCATTTGGATTCATGGACAGCCTAAGTAAGTTTCAGCACTGCGGAAACTTAATGAAACTTGAAGTTTCCGTGCTGAAACCTGTCGGAAACTTAAAGTAACCTTAAGTTTCCGCAGAGTTTCCAAAGGGTTTCCGCAGCGCTGAAACCAGATATTTCATCCAGTGTTAATGTTAACACGAGTTTTGATCTGAAAGTCACTGATAGTTTAGGAAATGACCTAGTTCGAGTTTTACATTAAACAGTAATGTTATTATAACTTATTGTAAAACCACTGGAAACTTACTTTACAGTGAGCCTCTGTCCATTAATGGTAAATAGGACGGTAGAGTTAAGTTATGGCCAATATTTTTTTTCTTTCTATTACTTTGGAGCACGTCTTAACTGACATGGTACAAATATAGTTGACATTTTTGTGGTATTAAGTTTTTATTTAAGAACTATAAATGATATTAATCAAATTTTACCCCAATAATTCACCCTTTTTTAAGTGTTTCATGTACATTAATTTGTTGTGTTTATTTTTTAGAAAAATCGACATAAAATATGTTCTTTGTGTATAATTGTTTATTCATATGCACTCACCGGCAGTATATGATGTCAAAACTGACGCTTTTCATATAAGATAAATTGGACGGTAGAGTTTATATAAAAGATCGATCTTCATTTAAAGCGGAAAAAATATCGAAACTGTAGAAAAAGGGGGGGGGGTGCATTTTAAAAAATCTTCTTCACAAGAACTACTGAGTCAAATTCAATGTAATTCAGCATATCAACTAATCCCTATAGAAAGGAAGAATTAAATTGCAAAACTTATGAACTAAGTCTGTTTCAAATCCTAGTTATGACGAAATTTATAATTAAGGAAAGACGTGTTTCAATCCGTTTATAGCTTCCGGTTCAGCATCGGGACAAAACAAAAGATTGGCAGTTATCAATCTACCAATATCCTTAAAATTTCCAGGATATTTTATGGAACAATATATTTGTATTTGCTGTAAATATTGCCACAAAACAATGCGATTTTTGGAATCGACGATTGTCGATCTACCCCGGCTTTTATTTTGCTTCGGCCCGGCTTTGCTAACCCATTTTACCAAGACTCGTATTCCATACTTCTAAAACGAGGTTTCAAGCAGCCATGACACATGATAAACGGGCCAATCTAACAAGGATGAATTTGTTTGTTATGCAACAGTTTGCGTTCGAAGGGAATCTTTGAAACATGCAAAATACATTGATGCCGATTTAATGAAGTAAATTGAGACTAAATATTGCAATGCGTTGACAGTTTTCACATATAACGGTGGTTTTAGCTTGTTTTGAATTTCATTTTTATTTATGCTTAGTAACCTGGGAACTATCGCTTGTATTTTGTGATTTTACGTATCAAATCAAACAGAGACTTCGGTAAATCAGACAGTTAACTGTTTACCTGCTCAAATAAAGCAAAATGTGATGTATTAAAAGTACTAAAATACAATTCATTCCATCGGTAATTCTGTATGAGTTTTGCGCAAGTGTAGATTAATGCAATGTGTTTTGTTGAGATGCTCAGCATTTTCTCGAGTTTATTCAGTTTGAATAGAGTTTAATATCGCTGACGGAAAATGTAGGTATATACATATATATGATTCATTTTGAAAAATAAATTGTGCTCTTTAGTTGTTTAGTGCATGTTTCTTATGTTTAATTGTTTACAATTTCTATTTACTAACCATATTTGAGTGCTGCAATTTATTAGCAATATAAAGAGATTTGTTCACGACTCTATGTTTGCACTCAGATCTGAGGCCATTCTTTTTTTCCATTTTTAATGCTGAATAGGAAATACCAAGTTAAAAATCTTAAGCTGAATGTAACAAACTCATGTGAACAAAATATGACTCAAGCCTAGCTGAATTGTGAGCTCTGTATCTTGTTTTTAAATATATGATTGACGCTGAAAGTTTGGTTGATCATTAGAAATTCTTAATGAATTAGAGTATGATAAATACTTGTACAAAAAAATAAAGTGTGTTATGCTTTATATAACTTCTCTTTGGGGCCCCTCTTTTTACAATGAATAATGTGAAATCTACATCAATTTTGATAGTTTTTCATATAATAAAGTATTAGTTAAAATACAGTATAAATTTCAGTATAATAAAGTAGCAAAGAACGGTATAGTATAATATTTTTCTATACGGTCCAAATGTTATTCTGTTGATTTCAAACAATGCCAGTCAGTGTTTTTGAATATCTCTACCTTTTGAAGTCAATTATGTAATTGTTCATATTTTGAAAATAAAACCCAAGTCACCGTGCATGAAATATTCATCCATACTACTTCCAAGACTAACTTTTGAAAGCATAAATTTTTGCTTATGAATGTCCGACTTGGCGTGCTTTGAAGTTAATGATTTAAAGATAAATGAATTATATGGCATGTCTTAAGTATTGAACTGTGACGGCTAAAAAACAATAATATTTTAGGGCGTAGGCAACACAAACTTTGATTTTAAGAAGGAATTTAGCATAGCATTTTTACGTCTCTTTGACAAAAACATGTTTGTTTTGATTGGTGTGAGCGAGTGTGAAAGTGGTTAAAATATACAATGTATCTAATATCTTCATTTTTTAATAAATTTCATCAGGTCAAAATATCTTAACTGTTTTGTAGAAAACGCTTGGCTCACCCACGTTGCAATAGTATTATCACATTTTGTAAAAGTGTCATTGTTGAGAAGAAGGAGATAAGTTTTATCATGTAGTTTTATGATGAAATTTAACCCCTTCATGGTCCCCAGTTTAATTTAGGGGTCACAAATTTGATAATTAACAATTTTTACCTTACACAAAAGCATGAATAGAAATTTTTTTATGTATTGTGATGAAGTTGTTGAGGAAATTTTTTGCAGGGTTTAATCAAAAAAGATTCTGAATATTGTTTCTGCTATGTAGTCTTCCCTTTTCATAGAGATAATTTGTACCACTTTATGTTAAATTTGGCCTTGTAGCAGTAAAGAAAAGGTTAAAATATTTGGAGGTTTTTTTTTCAGACGAACGGCAGGATCAGCGATATGTTATCAGAGAAGCCTAGTCTTAAAAGGGTTTATTTGCAATGGACAAATTTCTGACTTGCTACTACCAAACCTTTTGCAATTGTTCCTGTTTTATCATGTTGATTGTTTTTAATTGATATTGACTCCTCCTCCTCCTCCTCAACTTCAAAATAAGCAGAAACGATAAAAAAGCAAAAGACAGATATGTATTTTCAATATTATTTCTGAGATTGATTCAGTGTTTAGATAAAATCTAGTCTCCTCAAGCTTCAGTGTAGATGGATAGGGTTCAATTCTAGATTTATATTATTTTACAAAGACAAAATCACAGATAAACGCGTTCTGCCTCTGTCATAAGCGCTTCGAGCTTACCGCAATCAGAAGTATTCGGAAACACAGCGCTTCGATTAACTAGAATGTAGAATGCGTGGACCCCAAAATCATTACTTTTAAAGAAGTAGAAAAATTGTTTATGTTTTCCGGGTGTGTGGGTGGGGGGAGGGGGAGTTCTGAGCAATATCTAATATTTATGCAAATGTGAAAAATGAGATTTTTTCCAGGGAGGATGCAAGGGGGGGTGGGGGTGGGGGTAAAGTTTCTTCGTAAATCCGCGGACGGGTAATGCTGGTAATCGAATGCTAATAGCTATGTTTTGTTATGGGTGATCAAGTTTATTGATGTTTACCTCTGTGTTTAACTTTTCGTTTCTAAAAAATTATTAAACCTAATGCTAACAACATAAATATAAAAAAAATTTGTCAGTTTCTTTTTTTTTAAATAAGGCTCAATTTCTTCTTCACTTATAAAATTACATATAAAGTTGATATTTTCATTTAAGGAAAATGTTATTAATAAGTTTAATAATTTTTTATTCTTTATTATAATTTACAATACATTATTTAATACAATTTCACATCTTTTCAGCTCTAGCGGGAGTACGAACAATGGTGACAGTACTTAGCTAAGTTTTTCAGTAACATCAATAAAAAGTGTCAGTACTTCTATGAGTTTATCAGTACTGTCTAAGTTTGTCAGTACTTTTTCAAGTTCCTCAGTACTGTCAGTAAAACGTTATAACTTTTCTAAGTTTATCAGTAACGTCAATAAAACGTGTCAGTACTTCTCTGAGTTTATCAGTACTGTCTAAGTTTGTCAGTACTTTTTCAAGTTCCTCAGTGCTGTCAGTATAAACGTCAGAACGTTTCTAATTTCATCAGTAATGTTATTACATTTTGAGTAAATGTATCAGTTTATCAGTAAAAAATGGGAATGTCAGTACTTTAATGACTTAGTAGTGTAATATGCTATGTTGCACTAATACCTTGTTCAATTAATACTCCATCATCACGTTTATCCGTTTGAATTAGTGGTGAATGTTCTAAGGCTGTTTCTGTATGTTGTTCTTCGTCATCACGTCTTTTCCGGCGTGGAATACCTAAATGTTGAAGAAAGCATAACAATTGCAATTACTAAATGTGTTTTTGATTTCTGTAATCTGTGCTTTTATTTCATTGTTTACAATTTTTAAACGTTATCCCTAAGTGATAAGTATGTTTTATTTTATTTAATTTAACCAATGCTAGGAGAAATTGTTCCGAAGGTTGCGGGTTAAATAGCTGACCAAAAAAAAAAAAAAACAAAAAAACAAAAAAACACACGCAATAATTTGATTTATAAATAGAAAGAAAATGTTTTTTGAAAAAAGACAGTCTTTATTTTTGGAAATGTCTTCCTCACTATTAAACATGTTTTGTATTAATAAGGTAATGTTTTACCTCCCAAGACAACGACTTACGTAGTTCACGCGCTATTATGTCTTACGATTTAATTAAGGCATAAACGATGTATATAACAAAGAACTAAATAGACCCCAAAAAATGATTTATAACAAATTTATTTTTTAAAAGTGATGACTTCCGTAATCACAAAAAAGAAATGATTGCTTTGTTAAATGATAAATCGCTGATTTTTTTCCATAAAACATTATTTTTGTTGACCTGAGTGATTGTTCCGATGATTCTTTGAACATTAATCATTGAAATTCCATAAACATATCAAAATCCTGACTGAGATCGAAAACATGCATCAAGGCGAATAGATATACAAAGGGGGATCATTCAAACGTCATGCTATAGCTATACAGTCTCTATTCTTTACGCTTAGGGACAATCATACTTATATTCTCCTCCAAAATAATCGTTAGAATTAAACTACAGTCGAAGAAAATTTATTTCATTACTTTAGAACAGTCTTTAAAAGCAGTGAATATTTTTTTTCTTGAAATCAATTTTATCTGCACATGTTGCTGCAATTTCTAAATACCGATCTCAATCCATTTAACTTACAGATATCCAAAGAAACAGCACTATGCGATTTGAATATAGTTTTATCAACGGTTTGTTTATAAGAAAAACCTACGTTCACAGTGATGAAAAAATCACTAACAAGATATTTACCAATGTGATCCTGAAAAGGCCAACACGTTGTGTAGTTTAATTTTAATTAATAAAGGGCTTCAAGTGGTAAGTAATATACACAATTTACAGGATTCTAAACATTCATTAATAAAAGACCTGTAATTCTCTTTAATTCGAGTGTGTGTAAGCAATATTGTCAATATGTTATATGATTTAGCGAATGGAACATAAAATCATTAATCAAAATAAATAAATTCATAAACATCACTTAGAATATTTGTCAAAACATGATTTCCTGAAATCTAATTTCAGACTTTGGCTGATTTTCATTATGTATGAAAAAAGCTCCAATTTTTACCCAAAATGTTTTATTTTAGCAACGGTCCTGACTTTTACAAACCCGACGGACCATCCAACTACCTTTTTGTTAAATAAGCACTTTCTCAATGTACATCTTCTTTCCTTTTTAAGCGCTAAGCGTACGCAGTACGCAAAGTGCTTACTGGCATTGCTTTTCGGGGATGCCACTTCCGAATCAGGTCGGTCAAAGAGCATACGTAATTTTTTAAACAACATGTTGCAATGGGGTTCCATACAAAAGTTCACGGGCTGTGATGTCGGTAAAAAGGCAAATAATTCCTAGAACAGAATTGCCAATATATCGTGGATCTCACATTTTGTTAATCATATTGTTTATTAAAACATTTACTTAAAATACGTGATCAAACTTACAAATTTTTCATAAAATATAACTTGCAACAGTATATGCAGCTTTACCCGCGTTGTAATACACCATTTACAAAGGAGAGCGTGGGTCGGCATTTTGTAAACACAGCTCACCGATAACAAAATTGAAGCAAAAAAGGCTGGACTAATTCACACTTGACTTCACAGCTCAGGAAAATTTATAGATAACCTTGCATTATTTGATTAGAAAACCGCATTCATAAGATAAGTAAAAAGAAACGGAGTCGATGAAGTGTAAAGTAGTTCTAGCGAGCGAGTAAAGCAGTAGGGCCTACTGTGTAGGGTTTTTTTATTGCAATATATTACAGTATACATTGTATTGGTAGTAGGACCAATTAGAAATGTGACTCTTTAGAATTGTTTACACATATAGCAGGAACAGCTTTAATATGTTTAGTGTTGCTATTCATGATATGGTCACATACCACTATTTTTACCCCGTGCTCATTGACCAATGCAAGTAGTTCCATTCTAAAAAGGTATGTATTATTTCAAAAATTCCTAGGGGTACTAAATGGTCGAATTTGGTTCCTTTTATGGCATGGATGGAAAGAAGAAGGTTTGAAAAAAAATACAGGCAGGAAAAAATTTAAAAAAATTATCTTTACAGGCGCAATAGAAAAGGTGTAAAGAGGCCAATGTTTACACAAATTCCAAAGTGAAAGTGAATTTTTCATGGTAGGGGTTATTTTAGGGGCCATATCTCAGTGCCCTCTCGATTGATTTTCCTGTAGTTTGGATATGTTGTTGGACAAGTGTCATTCTATAGGTATGCTGTATTTGAACTCATTTGACCCGGTGGAATTTTTTATATGATTTATTTTTGTATAAAGGAATAAGAGGGAAAAATAATTGTGGTCTGTGTCCTATCAGTTCAAAGGTCAAAATCCACATTTATCAACTGAAGTCTAATTTTTCGTTATTTTTCAAATAATTAGGATGAATAATGACATTTTGTGGGGTTCTTTTTTCAATTTTGGCAGATAATATGAAAAAATAACGGTAAAAATTGTGTGAAATGGATTTGAACGGGCTGCTACTATATGTATTATGCTTACCTATATTGGTCGGCATCATAATGATAATCCAATTAAAACACAATAATGAATTCCTTTAGCTGATCTTAACTAATCCTTTTCTGCATATGGAAAACACAGACATGTATGTATACACGCGAACCCATCTAATCAAAGAGCTGGGTAAAACTAGTACCCGCTAATGATACCTGCAGACCTGTGTTGTGTACGTGACTTCAGACAAAGATCAGTTATTTGTAACATGCATGTATTTTTACGACCTATTCTTTAAATCCACTTGCACCATTTTATTAGGTAAATAACAGCTTTAAGGTGGTGCAGGACACCTGCATATTGTGATGTATACTTTCTATTGAGATAAACAATAAAGTATAATAAATATTAATTAAATATTTACCCCCAAATAACGTTACCTAACATTGAAGCGCAGTGGGTTAGAGCGTTTACATGTCTGTAAGAGCATTGGGGGGGTCCAAGGTGTATTTTTGGTAATTTCACAATTGATAATATAAATGAATTTTCATGGGGGGAGGGGGTGTCTGGACCCCTCACTCCCACCCCTTCTCTAAATCTGTGCACACGATGATGTTCATATATATGCACACAGAAGCAAATCTAAAACCGGTAACCGCCACGGTGAGGGGGCATAATTTAATTTTTAATTTTGTTTGTAATAATTATATAGACCGTTATACTTTCTATGACATGAAATGTTAAGATTATTGATTAACTGAAAATTCACTGCAAACAGTTCAACCCCCAATTGCACATAAAGTGCTTCTCATGTGTATTATCATATGGGAAGGGATCTCATCCTTCAGTTATGAAAATTATAATTTTTAAATGTATTACCGGAGTTTGCATGTTGCCTTCATTTTTAATTAAACTGGTACAAAACAGTGTTATTTAGGGGCAACCACTTGGTGCAGGTATTACTGTCTAATGACAGCATCTAGTTTCCTTTTGTTTTCAATTCAGCCGGTTCAGATTTTAACTCACTATTTGTTTTTAACCCATTAATTCAACTCAGTAGCTCTGCATCAGCTGAAGGCGTATCCATTTTGAATACTGTTGTTGTTGTTCTTTTGTATTCATACGCGCCGCTTGATTTACATCATTTACAGTTTTGATTAATGACACTTAACATTTTTTGATTTGAAAATGTTTTATTAAATGATAAGAAATGAAGATAATAATTTTTCTATTGATCGACGTATCAAAGAAAAAATTGACCGGAAAACTTCATCAATGCGCGTAGCTTTAATTACAGCAACCTTGGTGCATTACGGCAAACATTGCAATTTAATTTAAACTACATCAAGAATATTATGTTATTCCCCATAGAATATATATTCATTCATAACTAAAAACAAAAAACAAACAAAAAAAACAAAAAAACAAAACAAAAACAAAAAACAAAAACAAAAAAACAAAACAAAAAAAAACAAACAAACAAAATAAACAAAAAAAAAAAAAAAAAAACATTTGTTTCCATTTTATGCAATTTGCAAGAATAATGTTATGGCATACCAAAAACAATACAAAACGTGAATTCTAGCGGCAAATTTTAATCAAACCAACTTTAAACTATCGTAAGGTGTTAAAAAGGCTCGGTACTCAATAAATTAATCATCAGTTCTGACTTAAATTTTTAGATATTTTATTAGTTACAAACTATCACTCAGTAAATAAAAATCATTTAATTAAGCTTTGAAATTTGACAATTTTCCTCTATCTTTATACAGAGTTTATCTTTAAATGAGATAAATATAAAAGCATCCAGCCCTCGTATGGGTTTTGATGAACATTTACATCGATAAAACTAAAAGGTTTATTATAAAGTTATTCCTGAATTCTGTAGACAGAACAGAAGTTGTTAAAACACTCTTATTAAGTATATGCAGGTCTGTATCGATAATTCTTGGACTTTATTTTTATTGTTTTTTGGAGGGAGCTGGTTTTTGCTGCATTTGGTTTTGTTGTTTCTTTAAATATTTAAATAAATGGTAAGACAATGTTGATATTCTTACAATTAAAGTAAATTTGTTAATAAATGAATTTATAAAAACAAGATTAGAATTCCTGGGTCCCCCGCCGGTCAAGCAGTATACTAGTATCGAGTCCATCGACCAAGGCTGATTTAGGAACTTGACCAAGGTATTAGTGGTATAAACATTTGGTATAAATTTAATGAAAATCCGTCAAAATTTCTAGGCATGAGAGCGCTTACAAGGTCAATATTTGGAGAGAAAAAACGGAGTCATTATTGTGGTCAAAGTCCCATAACTCCAACAAAAATTATCGACCAATGCTGATTTTCAAACTTGACCAAGGTAATAGTAGTATAAACATTTGGTATAAATTAAATGAAAATCCGTCAAAATTTGTAGGCATGAGGGCGCTTACAAGGTCAATTTTTGGATAAAACGGAGTCATTATTGAGGTCAAAGTCCCATAACACCAACAAAAAGTATCGACTTATGCTGATTTTCGAACTTGACCAAGATAATAGTAGTATAAACATTTGGTATAAATTTAATGAAAATCCGTCAAAATTTGTAGGCATGAGAGCGCTTACAAGGTCAATTTTTGGATAAAACGGAGTCATTATTGTGGTCAAAGTCCCATAACTCCAACAAAAAGTATCGACCAATGCTGATTTTCGAACTTGACCAAGGTAATAGTGGTATTAAAATTTGGTATAAATTTAATGAAAATCCGTCAAAATTTGTAGGCATGAGAGCGCTTACAAAAAAGTGTGACGGACGGACGCACGGACCCACGGACCCACGGACGCACGGACCCACGGACGCACGGACACACGGACGGACGCCCGGCATTTCTATGTTCCCGCTCCGCGTTGCGGCGGGGGACAAAAATAGTACGAAACCATAGAAGTAGACTGTAGGAGCTGATGTCTGATATATGTTTATTCATTTGTTTACATTCGAACTAATACAACTGTTTTATGGTTGCTTATGTTTTCATCTGTAAAGCTATGACCTTGTTCATCATATGGTATCTTCTGATGATATTATTTTACCTCATAAATAAATACATACATGGTCTTTACTCTCTATCCAATACATAATATAAAAATTGCACTATTTAGTTTTTCTAGATAAGCAAGGGAAAGCAGGCCTTAACGGTGACCTGAGTACCATAGCCCACACACAGACATTTTTAGGATGCTACGAAAACTAACATCTAAAATATGGTAATGACCACCACCTCCCTACCTGAAATCTTACAACAAGGACATTGATAGGAAATAATTGTCCCATATTTATTTACTATTAAGATAGTTTTAACGATGTTCATGATAAACGTATTATCGCGTTAGACGATTTTCACGATTAGCCTAACAATGGCAGAATTCGAGAAAAAAACATGTACAAATCAAGATTTACGTAGAATTTCTTGTTATTAACAAAATCAGAATTGTTAATCAACACTGCCTTATTGAAGGAATGTATAAAAACGACCAGGTTAATACTTTAAACAAAAATTATGAGCTTAAATAATCAATTAACGATCTTTATTGCTAACATAGTTTTTACTACGGTACACCCTACCGATCGCCGCGAAGATTTCAACCCAAGATCAAATCACACGGAAAGAAGCGGGTTCAATTGAAATACAACTGTGGTTCTAAATAAATGTAAAATCTATCATTAAAACATTTCTTTCTGTATTGGAAAATTATGTATTAAATTCGAAGTATATAATTACATAAAAGTGAAATAAATATTTACGCAGATACAAATTCCGCGTACAATTTGTTAACATTGTTTTCATTACCGCAAATCCTAGCCGACCGCCAAGAAGATTTCAACCCGAGAACAAATATATCACATGGAAAATAACGGGTTTAATTAAAATACAAGTCTCGTTTTTAGTAAATATAGATTATATCATTAATACTTTTGTTTCTGTAAAAATTTATTCATAAAAAACGAGTTATATTACAAACAAGTTAGTGTTTACGCAGGTATACACTCCGCGTACGAGTTAATGTATTCGATATACAGGTAAATATGGTACCTTTTACATGTCGTACCCAAGAACTTCGATAGTTTACATTTATTTTTCATTTTCACTGCTTACAAAGACAATTTACATGTAGTATTGGTTAATTTTGATCTAAATATTAAGAAATTAGTATCGTGATAGAATGCTAGACAGGATTTTGCATTTTTTGTTCGATAAATTTTCGCACTGCACGACTTGTATCATTAGAATAAATTTACTTGCTTATAAAAAGGCGTGAAACGATAAACACGAAAGGATAAACGGAAAACTGTTATAATTGAACGATAAACCCGATAGTATTAACGCACGATAGCCATCATAACCATGCTTTTAGTTGTTCTCAAATATATATCAGAGAAGAAAAGAACATTTTGAAGATTTAATATATTTTTAGTTTATGTTCATATTGGTCCCACCCTAGGGCCCGAATCCCTGTCCAACGGGTCATAAATTTCACAGTTTTGGTAAAGGGCTTTATGATCATCATTATCATGCATTTAGTTTTTCTCCGCTGTATATTGGAGTAAAAAAGGGAGTTTTTCTAATATTAATACACTTTTACTTTTACTTTATGACCAAAATAGCCCAGTAGAGCCATGAATTTCACAACTTTGATTCCTCTGAACATAGAGATGCTTCACATCAAAGTGGCCTTGCAGTTTTAAAGAAGTTAAAAATGTAAAATGTTTACCGCACAACGCACACTGCACGACACACGACGACGGACGAAGACCAATGGCAATTGCTAAAAAACAACACTGGTCATTTGGTTTGACCTCAGAATCGAATCAAAATACTTTGTCCGGGATTATTTCTTAAAATCTATGATACATTTATTGACAACGATGATAAAATAATATTTGGTGCATTTTCGTGACGTCATATGCTCTTTTTGATCACGTGACGGGCAAATCCGAACACTGCAAATGATCTATCTAAATTGCATCGGCGCAGGTGATTAATGGCATTAAATCATAAATATTTTTAAGAAAAATCATTTGTTATGTTATATTTATAAAATCTTGCTTGGGCTCAAAATAGATATTTTGTTTATAAAAGATATTGTTGAAACAGACCATCAAATTATCATCAAAATAATGCACAAATTTGCTAATCAAAAACGATTCACAAACAATCGCGGTAAATCCGTAGATTTCCCTAGCACGATTCGCATTGGTACTTATATTTTCTACCAATTTTACGTAAAATATTATAAAATTGTGTTGATCTTTCACCTGTGCCAAGTTGGTTTTTACATGCATTAAAATTTGTTCATTCAGTTGTATACATGTAGCAGGGAGAGTCTCCAAACCACTAGTTTATAAATAAAACTGTCGATTATTTGATACTGGTTTCTTTACGTCTAACTTTAATGGCAGCATATATGTAAAGGAAACATGGGGTTTTATTACTGGTTTGTTATAATTCACTTTTAACGTTAAGATACATTCCTTGATAACTATCGACAGGAACGCAGATCGTGATGTCTAAGTTAATTATGACGTCATGTCGTATGAAGTACAGACAAGTGACTTTCTACACATTGCTGTAAAATCAGTCGGGAAACAATATACCAGCGAAAGTATTTCTTTTCAAGAGATGATCAACATGTGATATCAGCTGTCAGCAGTATATGTTATGCCGAGACTATAACATGCTTCAAATACAAAGCATAAATCGCAATTGCAGTGTTTTCTGTTGTTGTTTTTTTTTTAAATAGCTTATCTTAACTTTTACGCGAGGCTTATGTTATTCCGATAAAAAAAAATTTGACGAGGATTGGTTTACCTGTTTTATTAAAAACAACACCAACAACAACAACTCTTTATGATCCCCAGGGTCCAGACAGACAATATCCCCATTAGAACAAAAACCACCATAAGTTATTTTGTTATATAAACTCTCATGTTTTACCTGACTGTTCAATTATTAACCATTCGTTCAATGACACCACCTGGCATTTATTCAAAATTATTGTGCACACATCACACTTCAGTGTTCTTGTCTAGACAATTTTTACTTTACTATCACCAAGTCTACTGTTTATTTGAACCTGGGGAAAACTGTTTTAATTGTTATTTTAAATAAATGAAAAAAAAATGTTTAACTCATCTTATAGTTTAGCTTCTTATTTACATTATTTTACAATGATGAATTATTTAATATGAACAAGCAAGGGCAGATAATTCCATTAACTGTTACACTCCTTATCCAAACACTTGCCAAAGGCTTTCATGATATTTTTAATTTTTATAGACAGCTTCATTCATTCTCTTGTCTAAATATTTACTCATTTCTTTTATTCAGGAGCTGAGTAAAATAAGTAAAAAAAAAAAACCCATAATATACAGCCCTCCAACACTCATTATATGGATTAATTTAACACTATATGACTCTTTTGGCCCAATCCTTTATTTAAAACCCCTTCCCAGAAGAAACCTAAAATTTACAATTTTGGTCGACGGCTTCGTTGTCTACATAATTATAAAATCATCTTTTTCTTACAGATGTGTGGAAGTACAGAAGAAGATTTTGTGAAAGTAAAGTAGATTTTCTAATATAGAACACATGTTTATCTGCCTATTGAAAATTCACCACGTAGTTTTAAAGATGAAGTTAAAAGTGCTTATGAATGACAATCAGCAATTACCCTATATAAAAATAAATTTTCTATTCATCGTCATATTTACTCCCCCTCCCCCACATCAAATTATCTCCCATGGCCTGGGAACTACGAATCTAAGCATTTAATATCAGGACATTTTGAACACAACAATCATGCATAGCCACGAATCAAACCATATAACACCATGACATTTTGAACATAATAACAATGCATAACTTTATCTCCAACAATTATAATAGTGCAGAAAAAGTATTAAATCAATACAATTTTACTATGTGGCCACATCAGTCCTGCCCTTAGATCTTAACCCCTAACCCAGAAACCATGAATTTAAAAATGTTGGTAAGGGGCTTCAAGGACGTCATAACCATTCATTTAGTTTTTCTAAAATATATATGAGAGAAGAGAAAATTTTTAAGATTTAATATATTTTTAGTATGTGTTCTTATTGGTCACCGTAGGACCCGAATCCCTGTTCAAGGGGTCATGAATTCACAATTTTGGTAAAGTCTTCATGATCATCATTACCATGCATTTAGTTTTACTCCTTTTTTCTAAGATTCAATACACTTTTACTATATGGCCATTTTAGCCCAGTAGAGCCATGAATTTCAAAATTGTGATTCCTCTGAACATAGAGATGCTTTACACTAAAAAAGTAACTAGTGGCCTTGTAGTTTTTAAGAAGAAGTTAAAAATGTAAACTGTTTACAACACAACGCACTCTCCACGACGCACACCGCACGACAACAGATGAAGACCAACTGCAATTGCTAAAAAAACCACTTCGAATGTTCAAATACTCAATTAATTCACCCACTATTCCCTGCAACTCCATTTAAAAATCAATGATTATTTTTTATCTGAAAATGTTCAAAGACCTGTTTTTAGTTATACTTAAATCTACTTAGTATTGATTTTACTCAATTTCATGCTTTAGAAAATAATAAATACATGTTTTGTTGCTGTCAACAAGGCCTGTAAAAGCCCAAATTTAAAGTTACTCCATTAAAACTTCTGGCATATGTATATTATAAATTATTTTATCTTAATTTGTACACTTTAACTATTATCATACATAATTTTGTGGTAGTGAAGGTTGAATAACAGCTAACCAGGGATGAGGCCGATTACTTTTAAAATTAATGGATTACATTGCAATAACTTAAGATTTTAAGAGCATGTCTACGAGAAAACCATGCAAATATGGAAAAAAGCTGCGGCAGCAAGTCTCAAGAATGAACATAATTTTATCATAGATTTAAAGGATACCCATCTAGAGTCAGATATATGATGTTTGTTTTTGCACTGGATGTTTCTATTTATAGTAACGGCCAGTATTGCATTCTGGTTAATTAGCCTCTAAAATCTAAAAAAGTTAAGAGAAAAATTGTCAAATTCAGTAATTAATTACAAAATGTATAAACAATGTTTGAAAAAAATAAGACTATATTCTTAAAGAGGAAGTTCAAACCTTTAATCGTTGCATATTTTTTTTCATATATCTATTTACACCATGAAGTCCCAAGGGTGTAAATATTGGCAGGATGCCAAGAAATGATAATTATACATTTTTGTCAATTTTTCAGAAAGAATTTCTCAGAAAATGGCATATTATTTTTTGAAATTTTGTGTTAATAAGAAACTGTTTGATGTAATGTTACAAATATATAAAATCCATCTTTGGACTCTCAAGGACTAAAAAGTAATAAATTAACAAAAACATCCCATTTTCAAATAAAATAAAAATTTTTTGGTTTCTGAAATTTTATTTTACAAGTGATGTTAATCCACTGAAGTCAATATTTGTAATTAAACATGAAAAAACCACCCTATTTTGCTTTTAATTAAAAAAAAATAGTGGATATCATTGTTTCTCATAGAGTTCTTTTTCATTACATTTGCATTTCATTACTACTGTTAGAATTGTCTCCCCTGTTGCGCTCTTCTGTAGAGAAGGTAAACTAGTCAGAATGTTGACAAAGCTATACAAGTTCAAGTTCAGGCTACATGTGTAAGTATTGAGAAATGCTGTGAGTGTTGTTAATATATGTTATGATATTGAATGATTTTAATTGCACAAAAATTGCCCCATCTTGTTAGTGTTATTCACTATATAACATACATATTGAAGTTTGATGGAGACTTGTATCTAGTCTAAAAACTGCTATTTTCTGTCCCAATATAATTAAGCAGCACATTTGGATGAATTTTAATCAAAATATACAAACTTGTGATAGAAGTACAATTAAAATAGATGAAGGGGAAATTTTCCAAGATAATCTCATTCACAGATTATCATATTTTACTCGAAAAAATCCACAAAAACGAGAACTGATTTCTTACAAAGATTTAATTTATAATGGGGTATGACCTGAGCGTAGCCTGGTCACGCTAAGATTATTCTTTCTATGTTGAAATAATTCGGAATTCACAAGGAATGCCTCGTGCAATTTTTCATCGTTATCATCGGAGTCTGTTGCAATAGACATCACATTTCTATTCGTGTACATTTCACTGGCCATCTAAAAATTACCCTTTAGATGTTAAGGTTAGACTTCATGGAATCTTGATATGACGGGGAGGGGGCCAGGGTTTTTTAAGTTCTTGATAATGTAACACAGTAAGTACATCTGAAATTAATAGAGAGGTCTACTCCCTACCTCTCTATTACCAATTGATCTCCTCTTGGAAAAAATTAAAGTTTGTATCTTTTCTTAAAATTAAAATATAGGTGTAAAGGAAAAAATGAGTTGTTAGGTTACCCTTTCCCCCGGGGATCTCAACCTGCGAAAACCACAGATGAATACAAACATAAACTACCGGTATAAAAAAGTTATCCCAAATATTAAAATAGACATCATAACTTGTTTTTGTGGGATTGTTATTTGGGATGTTATTTAATTATAACCCATCATAAGAAGACCTGGTCCCAGAGTTATGAAGCAGTCTAATAAAAAAGTCAAAATTTTTACACTCTCTTATTGTCTTGTGATTAAAAAAAAATTGAAAAAATGAAATGCTAATAAAATGGTCTCTATATTATATTACGCTGATATTCTGCTGATATTTACTAATTTTAAGTGTAATTAATGATGTATCATATTTTTATTAACATTTTTTTAGGCTTGATATCGGGTCCCTCTACCCCTCAAACAATAAAAGTTCAATCCTTTATACTGTCGGACAAAAATAATTACCAAATCTACCTTATTCTATGATCATTTAATGTGATGGACATTCATTGGCAATTGATACCACACCACTTCCACATTTTTAAAAACATTCTGTTAAATTCAACAAAGATATGTAGATATGTTTAATCATTTTTTCATGGAGGTGATCCTTTTGTTTTTTGTTTTTGTTTGTTTGCTTGTTTTTTTTTTTTGGGGGGGGGGGTGAAATTTGGTCCTACTTCCTGAATTAAAAAATCACTAGTTCAAGTATAAAAAATGAAATGATCAATACATAATACATGCAGAGAGAGAGAGAGAGAGAGAGAGAGAGAGAGAGAGAGATTGTCAATCTGTGGTAAACAATATGTAAAATTACACACCAAAAGAGCCCGGCTCTAAGTATTTCAGTACTTTGAATTTTGTAGTTTTACCCCTGTAATTATTCATTTGTGTATCTAATGGGCACTCTGCTTGTCTTAATGTCATAGGCGTCGGAACCGGGGGGGGGGGGGGGGGGGGGGTCTAGGGGGGGGCTTAGCACCCCCCCCCCCCACTTTTTCTGCAAAGTTAGACCTAAACATTATGAACATAGCATCATAGAGGATTCAGCCCCCCCCCCACACTGTTTCTAGCAGTAAAGATAATTGTTCCTACATTTACCTTGAAAGATTGAGAAGTTGGAATCACAGGCATACTAGTCCCCCCCCCCCCCCGGATTAGGAATTTCATGATTTGGGGAAAAACATTTTGGTAGGTTAGGTAAGATTTGTATAGGTATACCCCCCCCCCCCACTTTTTCTGCAAAGTTAGACCTAAACATTATGAACATAGCATCTTAGAGGATTCAGCCCCCCCCCCCCCCCCACACACACACACACTGTTTCTAGCAGTAAAGATAATTGTTACTACATTTACTTTGAAAGATTGAGAAGATGGAGTCACAGGCATACTAGCCCCCCCCCCCCCCCCCCGATTAGGAATTTCATGATTTGGGGAAAAACATTTTGGTAGGTAAGATTTGTATAGGTACATGTATACCCCCCCCCCCCGGATTAGGATTTCCATGATTTGGGGAATTAGTTTTTTTCCCCAATATTTCTAAGAATTAGTCAAGCCCCCCCCCCCCACTTTCAATTTGCTTCCGACGCCAGTGAATGTGTAGCACTGGCAAATAAGTCCAATTCAGCTTACATGTATATTCAAATTCCCATTTTCCCATGATTTCTCGTGTTTTAATGGCATTGATTTAAAAAAAAAATGAAATGTGTTGAAGCAATCCTTCAGTTCAGTAAAATATTGTTTGGCTCGCGAATATGTCTGGTTTTTTCCCCATAATATACATGTTACAATGTAAAGCTTATGCCAAACTACAGATTCTGGAGAGTTTTAAAAGTAGAAAAATGTCCAACTTTAAGACAATATATTTGCAATATTATTGAGAGTCCAAAGACAGATTTTTGATATATTGTAAAGATAAATGTCCTTTTATAACTGGAAACAGATTTAGTGAATTTAAAGTGCCATTTTCTGACTTTTAAGCATTTAAAAAATGTATATTTTCACAATTTTACAAAAAGTTGGAAACATGCCAGATTCGTGACCTATCTGCACTTAACAGAAAGAATATATGGGAATTCTCACAAAATGAATTACACAAGTGTACCTTGTTAGTGTTAACTCTAAATGACTTTTTGAATTCATATTTAAACTAAACTCAGAATTCTTAACATTAATTTGGTAAATTATACAAAATTTTATTCTTAAAATGGTCAAAATGCTATTTTTAGTAACAGTGCTGCAGAACCAAGTTTAGACTGACCACATCAAAAAAATTTTTGTGGTAAATTAATTCATATAGATGCACATTGTTACACACAAAATATGAAGTTGATCAGAGAACCTTGCTCCCACCACCTTTTGCATGGTTTTCTCGTAGACATGCTCTTAAAGGTAATCGATTACAAATTGATTACATCCAATTCTAGAAGTAATCGATTACACTAGATTACTTTTCTTTTTTGTAATCATGATTTTTTGTGATTACTTTACATTACATAACCAATATTTGCTGGGTTTTTTTAATTAGTTCAAATAATTATGCTTATGTAAAAAAAAACAATATATTTTTGACATGCGTATTGATATGAAGCTTTTCCGTTACATTTTATTAAGGTCTTCCGTTTCCAACGGAAGACCTTATTGTTATTCTTCGGTTTCTTTTTCCCTATTATTAGGGTCTTCCGTTTCCAACGGAAGACCCTTTTGTTTTTCTACGGTTTCTTTTTATTAGGGTCTTCCGTTTCCAACGGAAGACCCTCTTGTTATTCTTCCGTTTCTTTTTATTAGGGTCTTCCGTTTCCAACGGAAGACCCTCTTGTTATTCTATTGTTTCTTTTTAGGGTCTTCCGTTTTCAACGGAAGACCCTCTTGTTATTCTTCGGTTTCTTTTTATTAGGGTCTTCCGTTTTCAACGGAAGACCCTCTTGTTATTCTTCGGTTTCTTTTTATTAGGGTCTTCCGTTTCCAACGGAAGACCCTCTTGTTATTCTTCGGTTTCTTTTTATTATTATTTTTTTTCTTTTTCTTTTTTTTCTGACTCCTTTTCGGCTTCATAACTCAAAAAGTTTTCAACTTATTTAAAGGAAACTTTCAGGGATTATGTGCAATTAAAATGCCTCAAAGATATTAAAGTTTCCATAACAACCTCACTTCCGTTTTGACGTTACGTCATTTTTAAACTTTAAAAAAAGTAATTTTGTCCGCGACATTTCTCAAAAACGCTTTAAGATAGAGTCTTGAAATTTTCTGTGGTTATGAATTTGGCAATTTACATGTGCAATAAGGCTGGAAATAAAAATCCGTCACTTCCGGTCGAAACTGGAAGTGAAACAAATTTTTCGAAAAAATGAATTTTCTGATCAAATCAAAAATGAATATGTGTTTTGTAGAGCTTATCAAGCTGAATCTAACACTGAAATCCATTTTAAAATCGGACAATGCATTACAAAGATATCGGGGTTTAAAAATTGATTTTTCCGGAAATTTTGTTTCCGCGTCCTTGGTTTAAAAAATAGTGTAATGTTCAAAGTAAAGTTAACTCGTACCAAAAATAATTGTTAAGTCGTACTTGAATACATTCGGATTTTTTTTGTTAAGTTGCTCTTGAAATCAAGAAGGGTTTTGTTAAGTCGTACTTAAAATCATTCGGATTTTGTTTAGTCGTACCAGGAATAATTCGATTTTTTCATCTTTTTATTTTAGTTACTCTTGTTATTGGTTCAAGAACTCTGCTTCTTACAGGAACTTCCAGCTTTACTTCCGCCATTAACGGAAGACCCACTCGTTGCTTTGCAACGAGCTTTGCTCTAGTTATACTTTTTTTTCTTTTTCTGACTTTTTTGGATCGTTATTTCTCAAAAACTATTCAACCGATTTACATCAAATTTTCAGGACTTATAAGGCATCAATGTCGCTACAGATTATTAAAATTTCAAATGATTACGTCACTTCCGTTTCAGATATGGACGATTTTGTAAATTTTTAAGGGTCATTTTGTTCACGCATCTTCTCTGAAACTAATCATGATAAAAGCTTGAAATTTGCAGGGATTGTAGATGAATGTCTGTAGATTTCCCTCCATGCTTCCAATTGCGAAAAATGTGCAAGGCCTAGAAGCTCGCCTGAACCTGAAAATTAGCACCAAATTTTTTCACAAAATTTTCGCACATTTTCCGTAATATCTTTTGACGTATAAATATTTTGTTAAAACATGTAATGCAAAAGCTGTTTCAATTTGCACGGGCTTTTATTTGATATCAAGAAAAAGGGGCTGGCTCCTCAAATTAGGGGCCAAGAGGGCTCTAAAGTCTATTTGCAATAACTTTTTACTGAACAATAATTTGTTATCAATTATAGAAGCAAAATTGTTCAATGTACAGCTGTTTATCTATACAGTACCATATTTAAGTCATATATTACGCAATAAGGGGTTTCAAGGGGCCAGAAGTTCAAAACTTTGATCATTAATATCTGAAAAAGGAGAAATATTTTGAAAAGCAATGTAGAACAAAAGTTGTTGAAAATAATGTTTTGTACAATATGCTACCTTTAATGTTTTTGTTTATGACCCCATTTAGGAGTTAAAGGGTCGGCCCCTAAAACACATTTGTACAGATATCTCAAGAACGGTAAACATTTTTTGAACACTTGTTAAACAAAATATGTTTATATTAACAAGACCTATCATTTGATGTCAAGAAAAAGGGGCTGGCCCCTCAAATAAGGGGCCAAGAGGGCTCTAATGTCTTCTTACAATAACTCTTAACTGAACAATATTTTGATATTAATTATAGAAGCAAAAATGTTCATTGTACAGCTGTCCATCTATACATTACCATACCTAAGTCATATATTACGTAATAAGGGGTTTCAAGGGGCCAGAACTCAAAACTCTGATCATTAATATCTGAAAAAGGAGAAATATTTTTAAAAGCAATGTAGAACAAAAGTTCTTCAAAATAATGTTCTTAACAATATGAAACCAAAAATTTTGTTGTTGGTGGCCCCGGTAAGGGGTTAAAGGGTCGCCCCCTAAAACGCATTTGTACAGATATCTCGAGAACAGTTTACAATTCATGAACACTTGTGGAACAAAATATGTTTATATAAGCGAGACCTTTTCTTGGATATCAAGAAAAAGGGGCTGACCCCTCAAATTAGGGGCCAGAAGGGCTACTAAGTCTTTTCATAATAACTCTTTTCTGACCAATAATTTGATATTAATCATAAAGCAGCAAAGGAGCTTTTATTAAGTTTAATTTAAAACCGAAACCCGTTTTAAAATCGGACGATGCATTACAAAGATATCGGGGTTTAAAAACTGATTTTTCCGGAAATTTTGATTCCGCGTCCTTGGTTTAAAAAATAGCGTAATGTTTAAAGTAAAATTAACTCGTACCAAAAATAATTGTTAAGTCGTACTTGAACACATTCGGATTTTTTTTGTTAAGTCGTTCTTGAAATCGGAAAGGTGTTTGTTAAGTCGTACTTAAAATCATTCGTATTTTGTTAAGTCGTACCAGGAATAATTCGATTTTTTTCATCTTTTATATTTTTGTAACTCTTGGTTTTGGTTTAAGAGCTCTGCTTCTTACAGGAACTTCCAGCTTTACTTCCGACATTAACGGAAGACCCACTCGTTGCTTTGCAACGAGCTTTGCTCTAGTTATTATTATACTTTTTCTTTTTTTTTCTGACTCCTTCTCGGTTTTATAACTCAAAAAGTTTCCAACCGATTTTAATGAAATTTTCAGAGATAAAGTGTAACTATTATCCCTCAAAGATGTAAAAGTTTTTTTAACAACGTCACTTCCGTTTTGACGTAACGTCATTTTTAAAATTTTCAAAAAGTCATTTTGTCCGCGGCGTTTCTCAAAAACGCTTTAAGATAGAGGCTTGAAATTTTCAATGGCTATGATTTGTTCGATTTACCTCTGTAATAAGGCTCGAAATAAAAATCTGTCACTTCCGGTCGAAACCGGAAGTAAAACAAATTTTTCGAAAAAATGAATTTTCTGATCAAATCAAAAATGAATATGTGTTTTGTAGAGCTTATCAAGCTGAATCTAACACTGAAATCCATTTTAAAATCGGACAATGCATTAAAGAGATATCGGGGTTTAAAAATTGATTTTTCCGGAAATTTTGTTTCCGCGTCCTTGGTTTAAAAAATAGTGTAATGTTCAAAGTAAAGTTAACTCGTACCAAAAATAATTGTTAAGTCGTACTTGAATACATTCGGATTTTTTTTGTTAAGTCGCTCTTGAAATCAAGAAGGGTTTTGTTAAGTCGTACTTAAAATCATTCGGATTTTGTTTAGTCGTACCAGGAATAATTCGATTTTTTCATCTTTTTATTTTAGTTACTCTTGTTATTGGTTCAAGAACTCTGCTTCTTACAGGAACTTCCAGCTTTACTTCCGCCATTAACGGAAGACCCACTCGTTGCTTTGCAACGAGCTTTGCTCTAGTTATACTTTTTTTTCTTTTTCTGACTTTTTTGGATCGTTATTTCTCAAAAACTATTCAACCGATTTACATCAAATTTTCAGGACTTATAAGGCATCAATGTCGCTACAGATTATTAAAATTTCAAATGATTACGTCACTTCCGTTTCAGATATGGACGATTTTGTAAATTTTTAAGGGTCATTTTGTTCACGCATCTTCTCTGAAACTAATCATGATAAAAGCTTGAAATTTGCAGGGATTGTAAATGAATGTCTGTAGATTTCCCTCCATGCTTCCAATTGCGAAAAATGTGCAAGGCCTAGAAGCTCGCCTGAACCTGAAAATTAGCACCAAATTTTTTCACAAAATTTTCGCACATTTTCCGTAATATCTTTTGACGTATAAATATTTTGTTAAAACATGTAATGCAAAAGCTGTTTCAATTTGCACGGGCTTTTATTTGATATCAAGAAAAAGGGGCTGGCTCCTCAAATTAGGGGCCAAGAGGGCTCTAAAGTCTATTTGCAATAACTTTTTACTGAACAATAATTTGTTATCAATTATAGAAGCAAAATTGTTCAATGTACAGCTGTTTATCTATACAGTACCATATTTAAGTCATATATTACGCAATAAGGGGTTTCAAGGGGCCAGAAGTTCAAAACTTTGATCATTAATATCTGAAAAAGGAGAAATATTTTGAAAAGCAATGTAGAACAAAAGTTGTTGAAAATAATGTTTTGTACAATATGCTACCTTTAATGTTTTTGTTTATGACCCCATTTAGGAGTTAAAGGGTCGGCCCCTAAAACACATATGTACAGATATCTCAAGAACGGTAAACATTTTTTGAACACTTGTTAAACAAAATATGTTTATATTAACAAGACCTATCATTTGATGTCAAGAAAAAGGGGCTGGCCCCTCAAATAAGGGGCCAAGAGGGCTCTAATGTCTTCTTACAATAACTCTTAACTGAACAATATTTTGATATTAATTATAGAAGCAAAAATGTTCATTGTACAGCTGTCCATCTATACATTACCATACCTAAGTCATATATTACGTAATAAGGGGTTTCAAGGGGCCAGAACTCAAAACTCTGATCATTAATATCTGAAAAAGGAGAAATATTTTCAAAAGCAATGTAGAACAAAAGTTCTTCAAAATAATGTTCTTAACAATATGAAACCAAAAATTTTGTTGTTGGTGGCCCCGGTAAGGGGTTAAAGGGTCGCCCCCTAAAACGCATTTGTACAGATATCTCGAGAACAGTTTACAATTCATGAACACTTGTGGAACAAAATATGTTTATATAAGCGAGACCTTTTCTTGGATATCAAGAAAAAGGGGCTGACCCCTCAAATTAGGGGCCAGAAGGGCTACTAAGTCTTTTCATAATAACTCTTTTCTGACCAATAATTTGATATTAATCATAAAGCAGCAAAGGAGCTTTTATTAAGTTTAATTTAAAACCGAAACCCGTTTTAAAATCGGACGATGCATTACAAAGATATCGGGGTTTAAAAACTGATTTTTCCGGAAATTTTGATTCCGCGTCCTTGGTTTAAAAAATAGCGTAATGTTTAAAGTAAAATTAACTCGTACCAAAAATAATTGTTAAGTCGTACTTGAACACATTCGGATTTTTTTTGTTAAGTCGTTCTTGAAATCGGAAAGGTGTTTGTTAAGTCGTACTTAAAATCATTCGTATTTTGTTAAGTCGTACCAGGAATAATTCGATTTTTTTCATCTTTTATATTTTTGTAACTCTTGGTTTTGGTTTAAGAGCTCTGCTTCTTACAGGAACTTCCAGCTTTACTTCCGACATTAACGGAAGACCCACTCGTTGCTTTGCAACGAGCTTTGCTCTAGTTATTATTATACTTTTTCTTTTTTTTTCTGACTCCTTCTCGGTTTTATAACTCAAAAAGTTTCCAACCGATTTTAATGAAATTTTCAGAGATAAAGTGTAACTATTATCCCTCAAAGATGTAAAAGTTTTTTTAACAACGTCACTTCCGTTTTGACGTAACGTCATTTTTAAAATTTTCAAAAAGTCATTTTGTCCGCGGCGTTTCTCAAAAACGCTTTAAGAAAGAGGCTTGAAATTCTCAATGGCTATGATTTGTTCGATTTACCTCTGTAATAAGGCTCGAAATAAAAATCTGTCACTTCCGGTCGAAACCGGAAGTAAAACAAATTTTTCGAAAAAATGAATTTTCTGATCAAATCAAAAATGAATATGTGTTTTGTAGAGCTTATTCAGCTGAGTCTAACACTGAAAACTGTTTTAAAATCAGACGATGCATTACAGAGATATTGGGGTTTAAAAATTGATTTTTCCGGAAATTTTGATTCCGCGTCCTTGGTTTAAAAAATAGCATAATGTTTATCGTAAAGTTAACTCGTACCAAAAATAATTGTTAAGTCGTACTTAAATACATTCGGATTTTTTAAAAGTCGTTCCTAAAATCAAAAAGGTTTTTGTTAAGTCGTACTTAAAATCATTCGTATTTTGTTAAGTCGTACCAGGAATAATTCGATTTTTTTCATCTTTTATATTTTTGTAACTCTTGGTTTTGGTTTAAGAGCTCTGCTTCTTACAGGAACTTCCAGCTTTACTTCCGACATTAACGGAAGACCCACTCGTTGCTTTGCAACGAGCTTTGCTCTAGTTATTATTATACTTTTTCTTTTTTTTTCTGACTCCTTCTCGGTTTTATAACTCAAAAAGTTTCCAACCGATTTCAATGAAATTTTCAGAGATAAAGTGTAACTATTATCCCTCAAAGATGTAAAAGTTTTTTTAACAACGTCACTTCCGTTTTGACGTAACGTCATTTTTAAAATTTTCAAAAAGTCATTTTGTCCGCGGCGTTTCTCAAAAACGCTTTAAGAAAGAGGCTTGAAATTTTCAATGGCTATGATTTGTTCGATTTACCTCTGTAATAAGGCTCGAAATAAAAATCTGTCACTTCCGGTCGAAACCGGAAGTAAAACAAATTTTTCGAAAAAATGAATTTTCTGATCAAATCAAAAATGAATATGTGTTTTGTAGAGCTTATTCAGCTGAGTCTAACACTGAAAACTGTTTTAAAATCAGACGATGCATTACAGAGATATTGGGGTTTAAAAATTGATTTTTCCGGAAATTTTGATTCCGCGTCCTTGGTTTAAAAAATAGCATAATGTTTATCGTAAAGTTAACTCGTACCAAAAATAATTGTTAAGTCGTACTTAAATACATTCGGATTTTTTTAAAGTCGTTCCTAAAATCAAAAAGGTTTTTGTTAAGTCGTACTTAAAATCATTCGTATTTTGTTAAGTCGTACCAGGAATAATTCGATTTTTTTCATCTTTTATATTTTTGTAACTCTTGGTTTTGGTTTAAGAGCTCTGCTTCTTACAGGAACTTCCAGCTTTACTTCCGACATTAACGGAAGACCCACTCGTTGCTTTGCAACGAGCTTTGCTCTAGTTATTATTATACTTTTTCTTTTTTTTTCTGACTCCTTCTCGGTTTTATAACTCAAAAAGTTTCCAACCGATTTTAATGAAATTTTCAGAGATAAAGTGTAACTATTATCCCTCAAAGATGTAAAAGTTTTTTTAACAACGTCACTTCCGTTTTGACGTAACGTCATTTTTAAAATTTTCAAAAAGTCATTTTGTCCGCGGCGTTTCTCAAAAACGCTTTAAGATAGAGGCTTGAAATTTTCAATGGCTATGATTTGTTCGATTTACCTCTGTAATAAGGCTCGAAATAAAAATCTGTCACTTCCGGTCGAAACCGGAAGTAAAACAAATTTAGAAAAAATGAATTTTCTGATCAAATCAAAAATGAATATGTGTTTTGTAGAGCTTATTCAGCTGAGTCTAACACTGAAAACTGTTTTAAAATCAGACGATGCATTACAGAGATATTGGGGTTTAAAAATTGATTTTTCCGGAAATTTTGATTCCGCGTCCTTGGTTTAAAAAATAGCATAATGTTTATCGTAAAGTTAACTCGTACCAAAAATAATTGTTAAGTCGTACTTAAATACATTCGGATTTTTTAAAAGTCGTTCCTAAAATCAAAAAGGTTTTTGTTAAGTCGTACTTAAAATCATTCGGATTTTGTTAAGTCGTACCAGGAATAATTCGATTTTTTTATCTTTTTATTTTAGTTACTCTTGTTTTTGCTTTAAGAGCTCTGCTTCTTTCAGGAACTTCCAGCTTTACTTCCGACATTAACGGAAGACCCACTCGTTGCTTTGCAACGAGCTTTGCTCTAGTAATTATACTTTTTCTTTTTTTTTTCTGACTTCTTTTCGGCTTCATAACTCAAAAAGATTTTGACTGATTTTTATGAAACTTTCAGAGATAATGTGAAATTATAATGGCTCAAGATGTTAAAGTTTCTATAGCAACGTCACTTCCGTTTTTACGTTACGTCATTTTTAAAATGTTCAAAAAGTCATTTTGTCCGCGGCTTTTTTCAAAAACGATTCAAGATAGAAAGTTGAAATTTTTAGAGCTTATATATTGATCGTTTTACCTCTGTAATAAGGCTGGAAATGAAAATCCGTCACTTCCGGTCGAAACCGGAAGTAAATCAAATTTTTCGAAAATTTGAATTTTTTGATCAAATAAAAAACGTATATGTATTTTGTAGAGCTAAATAAGCTGAATTTAACACTGAAAACCGTTTTTAAATCGGATGATTCATTACAGAGATATTGGGGTTTAAAAATTGATTTTTCCGGAAATTTTGATTCCACGCTATTGGTTTAAAAAATAGCATAAAGTTAAAAGTTAAATTAACTCGTACCAAAAATAATTGTTAAGTCGTACTTGAACACATTCGGATTTTTTTGTTAAGTCGTTCTTGAGATCGGAATTATTTTTTTGTTAAGTCGTTCTTAAAATCATTCGTATTTTGTTAAGTCGTACCAGGAATAATTCGATTTTTTCATCTTTTTATTTTAGTTACTTTTGTTATTGGTTTAAGAGCTCTGCTTCTTACAGGAACTTCCAGCTTTACTTCCGACATTAACGGAAGACCCACTCGTTGCTTTGCAACGAGCTTTGCTCTAGTTATTATACTTTTTCTTTTTTTTTTTCTGACTTCTTTTCGGCTTCATAACTCAAAAAGTTTTTGACTGATTTTTATGAAACTTTCAGAGATAATGTGAAATTATAATGGCTCAAAGATGTTAAAGTTTCTATAGCAACGTCACTTCCGTTTTTACGTTACGTCATTTTTAAAATTTTCAAAAAGTCATTTTGTCCGCGGCTTCTTTAAAAAACGATTCAAGATAGAAAGTTGAAATTTTTAGAGCTTATATATTGATCGTTTTACCTCTGTAATAAGGCTGGAAATAAAAATCCGTCACTTCCGGTCGAAACCGGAAGTAAATCAAATTTTTCGAAAATTTAAATTTTTTGATCAAATAAAAAACGTATATGTATTTTGTAGAGCTAAATAAGCTGAATTTAACACTGAAAACCGTTTTTAAATCGAATGATTCATTACAGAGATATTGGGGTTTAAAAATTGATTTTTCCGGAAATTTTGATTCCACGCTATTTGTTTAAAAAATAGCATAAAGTTAAAAGGTAAATTAACTCGTACAAAAAATAGTTGTTAAGTCGTACTTGAACAAATTCGGATTTTTTTTGTTAAGTCGTTCTTGAAATCGGAAAGATTTTTGTTAAGTCGTACTTAATATCATTCGTATATTGTTAAGTCGTACCAGGAATAATTCGATTTTTTTTCATCTTTTTATTTTAGTTACTTTTGTTATTGGTTTAAGAGCTCTGCTTCTTACAGGAACTTCCAGCTTTACTTACGACATTAACGGAAGACCCACTCGTTGCTTTGCAACGAGCTTTGCTCTAGTTATTATTATTAGGGTCTTCCGTTTTCCAACGGAAGACCCTTTTGTTTTTCTTCGGTTTCTTTTTAGGGTCTTCCGTTTTCCAACGGAAGACCCTTTTGTTTTTCTTCGGTTTCTTTTTATTATTATTATACTTTTTCTTTTTTTTCTGACTCCTTTTTTGCTTCATAACTCAAAAAGTCTTCAACCGATTTCAATGAAACTTCCAGAGATTTTAGCAAGTTATCGTCCCTCAAAGATGGTAAAGTTTTATAGACAACGTCACTTCCGTTTTGGAGTGACGTCATTTTTAAAATTTTAAAAAAGTCATTTTGTCCGGGACTTTTCTAAAAAACGCTTTAGGATAAAGGCTTGAAATTTTCAATGGTTATGATTTGGTCAATTTACCTCTGTAATGAAGCTATATAATAAAAATCTGTCACTAGCGGTCGAAACTGGAAGCAAATCAAATTTCTTGAAAAAATGAATTTTTTGATAAAACAAAAAACGTATACGTATTTTGTAGAGCTTTTTAAGCTGAGTCTAATGCTGAAAACCGTTTAAAATTCGGAGGATGCATTACAGAGATATCGGGGTTTAAAAACTGATTTTCCCGGAAATTTTGATGCCGCGTTCTTGGTTTCAAAAATAGTGCAAAATTCACACTGAAAGTAACTTCTACTGTAACAATTCGTACTGATCATAAAACTTTATAAAAAACATAAAATTATAAGCATACTGTATAGTTTGCAATGCTAAATACAAAACTTCAATTCGTTTTAAAATCGGATACTGCATTGCGGAGATATCGGGGTTTAAATATTGATTTATCCCGAAATGTTGATTCCTCGTTATTGGTTTAAAAAATAGTGCAAAATTCACACTTAAAGTAACTCCTGCTGAAAAGATTTCGTACAGGTCATAAAACCGAACTCCTTTTTTATATAGTTAATCAGAGTGTTTATTGAAACAATTTCGTTAATTCGGTCGATAATTACGTTGTTAGTTTTTATTAGTCTGATTAGTTTTAATCGAAATAATTATCGTACGATTCACCATGTCAACTCGCCATGTTTTGACTGCGAACAACAGCTGATAGCGGTGTGTCAGAAGAATGGCCTGCAAGACGGCGATAGTGGAAATTTCAGCTCAACTAACGCATGACAGATTATAAAGGTATGTTTCAATACAGGATATGTCGTATTGACTTTTTCTTTTCAAAGTGTTTGTGCACTTTTCAATCTAATCCGACATTCCTCTGACTCTAACCTCCGCTTTTGACGTGCGTAACAATATAAAAGCGGGCATTTGAGTCAGAGAAATCTCGGGATATTATCTGTCCAATGTATTTTCACGTGTATGTTTTGCACACTACTCGTTTGAATTTCTATTTATTATTATGTATATGTATGTCTTATTTTGTATTGAACAACACACCACACACTGTAAAACAGTGCAATTAAAAGGGGTGGGGGTCCAAAGGCACACAAGAGTAGAATGTTGTAATTAGAGTGCATGTTTGCATGATGATAACTTTACCCTAAATATTTGAAAATAGCAGATCTTTACCATATTACCTCCACTTAATTAATGAATTAAAGAACTCAGACAGACTTGTGCTTAATTAAATAAATATATTTGACATGGTAAATATTCAGTCTAAATAAAATTAGAATTTTTGTCTGGCTCGCCGTTATATATGATTATTGCCTGTGAAAGAGCATGTAAATCAGAGTGCAAGATGAAAAGAACTTTAAGTTCAGATTTTAGGTTAATGTTCCCTGATATCTATAAAACATTCTTCTCAAGATTTGATTATTTCACAGAACATTGTAAATTCTTTGAGATTAGTTTATCTTTTATATACCGGTATATTGAATTTTATTGCTTCATTTTAGGTAAACTTTACATGCAGAACACATCTACATTGTAAACAGTTTTTACAGTAAGACAAATGTATGTAATAATTTTTACTACATGTGCCTCAGATCTCTCTCTCTCTCTCTCTCTCTCTCTCTCTCTCATGCTTTTAATCTTGGCAAAGCATCACAGAGCAACATCATTTTGTGCATATCTCTATCTAGGAAAAGAAATCAACAATGCTTTAAATTTCAAAATGAGCATGTATTAACGTGCAATCCCTCATTTTTTCATTGTGCAACTAAAATCCAAAGCTTTGTAAAATTGTTTATGGAATTTTATACATACTAAACATAATATTGTATTTAAAACCTGTCATTAATAAGAAAAGAGAGAAAAAATCCTCGCTAAATTTATTTGCCAAAAAAAACCCCAGTAGAATTCATTTTAAAAAAATGGTATAGCAGAAAATTATACTTTGAGGCTGTTCGGATGAAATACTGTAAGTCGTTTTTATTCCACCGTGTTAAATTTTCATGATTTTTACTAAAGTATCAATTGCGATGGTTTTAATTTCACGCTGGTTAAAAATTCAATTGATCAGAATAGAAGCATTTAAATTTCATAATATTTGGT
The DNA here is from genome assembly GCF_963853765.1 of Magallana gigas. NCBI lineage: Eukaryota > Metazoa > Mollusca > Bivalvia > Ostreida > Ostreidae > Magallana > Magallana gigas. The sequence continues at coordinate 49,250,403 of NC_088860.1, read as the reverse complement.
TAAAGTGTTCAAACTAATGCTTCTTAGGAAAATAAAAAAATAGGGGGATGGTATACATGTAAGGGTATTTCTAAGTGATGTGATGCTTTTGTCATGATAATATCATGTATATGTATGTAGTTTTGAATAAGGTTTCTTATTTAGGGAGGTTGGACAACAGTTGACCTCTAAAAGATTAGGTAAAGATGCTTTATTTATGGAGAGCCCTATAAATCTGTGTTAAATAGAAGAAAGTGGAAATGCTGGGTTCACTTAAATGGCCATATTTTTCTTAATCCTTAATGGAATTGGCATAATGAGGTATACTTTTTCTCAGAATAGCATAAGCTTTGTAAGTTTAAGACAAGATGACTTTTCAGAGAATGTTAGTGTAAGTTTCAAGACTACATGGTATTTTCAGATTTCTCATTTAACTGTAATTTTGAGTGGATTTTGTACCAAAAGTAGTCTATTTTGGGAAAATGGATGATTTTGTTGGTTATACATTGTATATGTCGTTACATGATTTATTAGCTATAATATACACGGGAAGTAAATGCCTTTTAAATGTGTAGAATGACCACCACTAGAGTAAATTGGCTTAGAAAGTAGGTATTTCCTATCCTGATGACAATTAATAGGCTTAAGTTAATTACCGAGATAAGAATTAATACTGCACAGTAAAAGAGTTTTGATCAATTGAATTATTTAAATTATAAATTTGCAGCAATTTTGCTGTCTGATTTCATGAAATAACATTAAGCAACCTGACTTATATAACTCAATTTTTTTAAAACAGCATATTTTTCTTTCAAATAAAATTCACATGTAGACAAATGCAGTTATCAAAGTATACAATATGTCAAAAAACTCAAGTTTTTGCTCCTTCCTATCCAAAAGTGATATTTTAGATATATTTACAGAATTCAAAAAGCCATGCCCCCCCCCCCCCTCTTTCCAATTGTCTCCATTACCATTACATGTTGGATATGTAAATGTACATTTGACCTTGAAATAACATCTGCTATAATAATTACTCTCGAAATGATCAAAAAACAACAAATGTTTACCCTTTTATTGTATATATGCATCAAAAATGTAGGAAAACATGTAAAATTTGAACATTTATCATGGAATTCTCATCCGTCCCCAGGTACCCAGTTGTGTTTGAATTTCATTTTAATTAAGAGCAGACATCACACTTGTAGGTCTTACTATTTTAGCAAAGTTAAAAGGAGACTAGAAACAAGAATAAATAAGATATTCACTAAATATGATTATAAGCTTACTGTTTCATGAAAACAAGAAATCACATGTATGGCGGCATGTCTTTTTGTGAAAAAAAATGTTACATTACATCCATTTACCAAGAAAAGATTAATTTTCAATATCAGTGATGGTTGTTTTTAAATATGTGTGAGAAATGACTTAAGGGAATTGCCACAAGTTTCATAATATTAAGGTTAAAGTGTTCAAACTAATGCTTCTTAGGAAAATCAAAAAATAGGGGGAGGGTATACATGTAAGGGTATTTCTAAGTGATGTGATGCTTTTGTCATGATAATATCATGTATATGTATGTAGTTTTGAATAAGGTTTCTTATTTAGGGAGGTTGAACAACAGTTGACCTCTATAAGATGAGGTAAAGATGCTTTATTTATGGAGAGCCCTATGAATCTTTGTTAAATAGAGGAAAGTGGAAATGCTGGGTTCACTTAAATGGCCATATTTTTCTTAATCCTTAATGGAATTGGCAAAATGAGGTATACTTTTTCTCAGAATAGCATAAGCTTTGTAAATTTAGGACAGGATGACTTTTCAGAGAATGTTAGTGTAAGTTAAAGGTAGCAAGGGACAGTTTCGGATTAAGTACCCGTCAATATTTTTGTAAAATTGAGAGTTGCTGTACTGAAAGGCTTATGAGTGTTGCTAAAATTCATGAAATGATTTTCAATGATTATCATTACTTAGAGGGATGTCTCTTGTTGAAATTGATATTCAATATGTAGGCCCCATATGTTAGGTACATGAGATTCAGAAGTAAAATGTGAAACCTGCGGCTATGACTGTTGTGTTGACTTTAGACAGTGAAAATGCAAGTTACAGACGGGAGGGTAAATAACACGAAAAGTAGGTGGATGGGGCATTATAAACTATACACCGGTAAGTTTCTGACATGTGATGGTGCAACATGCACATGGTACGGAAGGTCAACCCTTTGCAGGGAATTGGCTGGGGGAGGTCTAAAAAGCTGAAAAATCATGAAAAATTAGCAAAATATGGAAGGGTCAAAATCTCATAAAAACCAGTATGTAGAAAATTTTACAGGTTTTGACTAGTAATTTTCTTCAGAAATTGGTGTTTGGATTTATAAAAAGTGAATTAAAGGTATTTGTGCTGAATGGGAACTGAGGAAATTCTAGTTACAGGGTTCCGAAGACACACGTCCCCAGGCTACAATGAAACGTATCAACAAAACTGTCCTGTGCCATCTAATGTCACGTATCGGGATATGTCATACTAATTACACGGCATGGTCAGTGTATTTTTTTTCAGAAATACTATGCATATGTTAATGTAAACACAGCTATTATTAGTACCGGTACATGTATTAACACAGCTTATTGATTTTTTTAATTTCAGCTATTGGTGGCCACATGGTTTTTACCTGTTGGTTCTTTTCAGCTCTTGAGGTTAACCTGTCATCTCTACCCACATGCATATTCCTTAATGTGTTCTACAGACTATTTACCAGTAAAAATTAAATCGGATAATTCATGAACAGTTACTGTAATGGAACTTTAAGAAAGCATCATGCCTTGTTGTGGTTTGTGTTTGATAAGAAATTATAACAAACAAAATTATGGCTGTTTTAAGTAATTTACAATTGTTAGCTGTGAAAATTTGTTTTTCAATAAAAGTATGCAATTATGTTTCTTTTATTTTGTTTTTAGCTCACCTGAGCCATTAATAAGGCTCAAGTGAGCTTTTCTGATCACAATTTGTCGTTGTTGTAAACTTTTCATATTTTCATCTTCTTTTCAAGAACCACTGGGCAGATTTCAACCAAATTTTGCACTAAGCACCACCACTAGGTGAAGGGGATTCAAGTTTGTTCAAATGAAGGGCCACGCCCTCTTTAAAGGGGAGATACTTGAGAATTATTGAAAATTTGTTGGTATTTTTCAAAAATCTTCTTCTCAAAAACTATTCGGCCTGAAAAGCTTTAACTTGTGTGGAGGCATCCTCAGGTAGTGTAGATTCAAGTTTGTTCAAATCATGGTCCCCTGGGGTAGGGAGGGGCCATAAGAGGGGGGTCAAGTTTTACATAGTTTCAGCTTTTACATGGTAAAGACCTATTAAGTTGTCAGAACTTGTGTCCTAACCATTTGTATATGTATCTTTTATATATGTATCAATAAAATATGTTCAAATCAAATGAAGTTTTACATAGGAATATATAGAGAAAATCTTTGAAAATCTTCTTCTCAAAAACTATTAGGCCAGAAAAGCACAAATTAAAGTGGAAGCATCCTCAGGTAGTGTAGATTCAAGTTTGTTCAAATCATAGTCCCAGGTGGTATGGTGGGGTCACAATGGGGGAATTGATTTTTACATAGAAATAATTATATAGAGAAAATCTTTAAAAATCTTTTTCTCAGAAACTCATAAGCCAGGAAAGCTGAAACTTATGTGGAAGCATCCTCAGGTAGTGTAGATACAAAGTTGTGAAAATCATGACCCCGGGGATAGGTTTGGGCCACAATGGGTGGGGGGGGGTCAAAGTTTAACATAGGAATATATAGATTAAATATTTAAAAATCTTCTCAGAAACTAATCAGCCAGATGATTCTTTATAATTGTTAAGACTTTGGCCCCAGGACAGTTCTTTGGCCTCACAAGAAGGTTCAGAGTTTGATGTAGGTTTATATCCCATATATAAACTATTGTTAAGGATCTTTTTGAGAACTGCAATACTCAACATGCGATATGACTATAAAATCAATATAAAATCATCCTTTTAGAAAAGGAACTAATGATTATAAACATAAGAAAATTTAGGGGGGAAAATGGATTTTATTTATACAGGATCTACATGTATTGTACATTGTCCAGGTAGTTTGCATTGTGACTCCATTAAGCTGATTTTATCATACCTATTGTTCCTCAGGTGAGCGATGTGGCCCATTTGCCTCTTGTTTTAGTTTTTTATTGTTTTTCAATATTAAAAATTAAACATATGTAACCTACGGTAATTTTCATGATGAGTACAAAACTTAAATCCGCTTTTAAATCGGACGATGCATAACAGATATCGGGGTTTAAAAATTGATTTTTCAGAAATTTGTTAATTCGTACATAGTATCATTCGTATTTATTTTTATCGTTTACTTTAAGTTGCTCGGTATTGATTTAAACACTCTGCTTCTTGCAGGAACATCAAGCTTTACTCTTGACATTAACGGAAGACCCACTCGTTGCTTTGCAACGAGCTTTGCTCTAGTTATTATTATTATACTTTTTCTTTTTTTTCGGACTCCTTTTTTGCTTCATAACTCAAAAAGTTTTCAACCGATTTCAATGAAACTTCCAGAGATTTTAGCAAGTTATCGTCCCTCAAAGATGTTAAAGTTTTAAAGACAACGTCACTTCCGTTTTGACGTTACGTCATTTTTAAAATTTTAAAAAAGTCACTTTGTCCGGGACTTTTCTCAAAAACGCTTTAAGATAGAGGTTTGAAATTTTCAATGGTTATGATTTGGTCGATTTACCTCTGTAATAGAGCTATATAATGAAAATCTGTCACTTCCGGTCGAAACTGGAAGCGAATCAAATTTTTTGAAAAATTGAATTTTTTGATCAAACAAAAGACGTATACGTATTTTGTAGAGCTTTTTAAGCTGAATCTAATGCCGAAAACCGTTTAAAATTCGGAGGATGCATTACAGAGATATCGGGGTTTAAAAACTGATTTTCCCGGAAATTTTCATGCCGCGTTCTTGGTTTCAAAAATAGTGCAAAATTCACACTGAAAGTAACTTCTACTGTATCAATTCGCACTGATCATAAAACTTTATAAAAAACATAAAATTATATGCTTATTGTATAGTTTGCAAAGCTAAATACAAAACTTAAATTCGTTTTAAAATCGGATACTGCATTGCAGAGATATCGGGGTTTAAATATTGATTTTTCCGGAAATGTTGATTCCTCGTTATTGGTTTAAAAAATAGTGCAAAATTCACAGTTAAAGTAACTCCTGCTGAAAAGATTTCGTACAGGTCATATAAAACCGAACTCCTTTTTTATATAGTTAATCAGAGTGTTTATTGAAACAATTACGTTAATTCGGTCGATAATTACGTTGTTAGTTTTTATTAGTCTTATTAGTTTTAATCGAAAAAATTATCGTACGATTCACCATGTCAACTCGCCATGTTTTGACTGCGAACAACAGCTGATAGCGGTGTGTCAGAAGAATGGCCTGCAAGACGGCGATAGTGGAAATTTCAGCTCAACTAACGTATGACAGATTATAAAGGTATGTTTCAATACAGGGTATATCGTATTGACTTTTTCTTTTCAACGTGTTTGTGCACTTTCAATCTATTCCGACATTCCTCTGACTCTAACCCCCGCTTTTGACGTGCGTAACAATATAAAAGCGGGCATTTGAGTCAGAGAAATCTCGGGATATTATCTGTTCAATGTATTTTCACGTTTATGTTTTGCACACTACTCTTTTGAATTTCTATTTATTATTATGTATATGTATGTCCTTTTTTATATTGAACAACACACCACACACTGTAAACCAGTGCAATTAAAATGGGTGGGGGTCCAAAGGCACACAAGAGTAGAATGTTGTAATTAGAGTGCATGTTTGCATGATGATAACTTTACCCTAAATATTTGAATATAGCAGATCTTTACCATATCACCTCCACTTAATCATGTTAATTAATAAATTAAAGAACTCAGGCTTGTGCTTAATCAAATAAATATATTTGACATGGTAAATATTCAGTCTAATTAAAATTAGAACTTTTGTCTGGCTCGCCGTTATATATGATTATCGCCTGTGAAAGAGCATGTAAAACAGAGTGCAAGATGAAAAGAACTTTAAGTTCAGATTTTAGGTAAATGTTCCCTGATATCTACATGTATAAAACATTCTTCTCAAGATTTGATTATTTCACAGAACATTGTAAATTCTTTGAGATTAGTTTATCTTTTATATATATTGAATTTTATTGATTCCTTTTAGGTAAACTTTACATGCAGAACACATCTACATTGTAAACAATTTTTACAGTAAGACAAATGTATGTAATAATTTTTACTACATGTGCCTCAGATCTTTCTCTCTCTCTCTCTCTCTCTCTCTCTCTCTCTCTCTCTCTCTCTCATGCTTTTAATCTTGGCAAAGCATCACAGAGCAACATCATTTTGTGCATATCTCTATCTAGGAAAAGAAATCATCAATGCTTTAAATTTCAAAATGAGCATGTATTATCGTGCAATCCCTCATTTTTTCAGTGTGCAACTAAAATCCAAAGCTTTGTAAAATTGTTTATGGAATTTTATACATACTAAACATAATATTGTTTTTAAAACCTGTCATTAATAAGAAAAGAGAAAAAAATCCTCGCTAAATTTATTTGCAAAAAAAAAAACCCAGTAGAATTCATTTAATAAAAAATGGTATAGCAGAAAATTATACTTTGAGGCTGTTCAGATGAAATACTGTAAGTCGTTTTAATTCCACCATGTTAAAATTTCATGATTTTTACTAAAGTATCAATTGCGATGGTTTTAATTTCACGCTGCTTAAAAATTCAATTGATCAATTAGAAGCATTTAAGTTTCATAATATTTGGTTAAAGTGTTCAAAATAATGCTTCTTAGGAAATCAAAAAATAGGGGGATGGTATAGTACATGTAAGGGTATTTCTAAGTAATGTGATGCTTTTGTCATGATAATATCATGTATATGTATGTAGTTTTGAATAAGGTTTCTTATTTAGGGAGGTTGAACAACAGTTGACCTCTAAAAGATTAGGTAAAGATGCTTTATTTACGGAGAGCACTATAAATCTGTGTTAAATAGAAGAAAATGGAAATGCTGGGTTCACTTAAATGGCCATATTTTTCTTAATCCTTAATGGAATTGGCAAAATGAGGTATACTTTTTCTTAGAATAGCATAAGCTTTGTAAGTTTAAGACAAGATGACTTTTCAGAGAATGTTAGTGTAAGTTTCAAGACTACATGGTATTTTCAGATTTCTCATTTAACTGTAATTTTAAGTGGATTTTGTACCAAAAGTAGTCAATTTTGGGAAAATGGATGATTTTGTTGGTTATATATGTCATTACATGATTAATAGCTATAATATACAAGGGAAGTAAATCCCTTTTAAATGTGTAGAATGACCACCACTAGAGTAAATTGGCTTAGAGAGTAGGTATTTCCTATTCTGATGACAATTAATAGGCTTAAGTTAATTACCGAGATAAGAATTAATACTGCACAGTAAAAGAGTTTTGATCAATTGAATTATTTAAATTATAAATTTGCAGCAATTTTGCTGTCTGATTTCATGAAATAACATTAAGCAACCTGACTTATATAACTCAATTTTTTTAAAACAGCTTTTTTTTTCATTCAAATAAAATTCACATGTAGACAAATGCAGTTATCAAAGTATACAATATGTCAAAAAACTCAAGTTTTTGCTCCTTTCTATCCAAAAGTGATATTTTAGATATATTTACAGAATTCAAAAAGCCACCCCCTCTTTCCAATTGTCTCCATTACCATTACATGTTGGATATGTAAATGTACATTTGACCTTGAAATAACATCTGCTATGATAATTACTCTCGAAATGATCAAGAAACAACAAATTTTTACCCTTTTATTGTATATATGCATCAAAAATGTAGGAAAACATGTAAAATTTGAACATTTATCATGGAATTCTCATCCGTCCCCAGGTACCCAGTTGTGTTTGAATTTCATTTTAATTAAGAGCAGACATCACACTTGTAGGTCTTACTATTTTAGCAAAGTTAAAAGGAGACTAGAAACCAGAATAAATAAGATATTCACTAAATATGATTATAAGCTTACTGTTTCATGAAAACAAGAAATCACATGTATGGCAGCATGTCTTTTTGTGAAAAAAAATAATACATTTCATCCATTTATCAAGAAAAGATTAATTTTCAATATCAGTGATGGTTGTTTTTAAATATGTGTGAGAAATGACTTAAGGGAATTGCCACAAGTTTCATAATATTAGGTTAAAGTGTTCAAACTATTGCTTCTTAGGAAAATCAAAAAATAAGGGGAGGGTATACATGTAAGGGTATTTCTAAGTGATGTGATGCTTTTGTCATGATAATATCATGTATATGTATGTAGTTTTGAATAAGGTTTCTTATTTAGGGAGGTTGAACAACAGTTGACCTCTATAAGATTAGGTAAAGATGCTTTATTTATGGAGAGCCCTATGAATCTGTGTTAAATAGAGGAAAGTGGAAATGCTGGGTTCACTTAAATGGCCATATTTTTCTTAATCCTTAATGGAATTGGCAAAATGAGGTATAATTTTTCTCAGAATAGCATAAGCTTTGTAAGTTTAAGACAAGATGACTTTTCAGAGAATGTTAGTGTAAGTTAAAGGTAGCAAGGGACAGTTTCGGATAAAGTACCCGTCAATATATTTGTAAAATTGAGAGTTGCTGTACTTAAAGGCTTATGAATGTTGCTAAAATTCATGAAATGATTTTTAATGATTATCATTAGTTAGAGGGATGTCTCTTGTTGAAATTGATATTCAATATGTAGGCCCCATATGTTACGTACATGAGATTCAGAAGTAAAATGCGAAACCTGTGGCTATGACTGTTGTGTTGACTTCAGACAGTGAAAATGCAAGTTACAGACGGGAGGGTAAATAACACGAAAATTAGGTGGATGGGGCATTATAAACTATACACCGTTAAGTTTCTGACATGTGATGGTGCAACATGCACATGGTACGGAAGGTCAAACCTTTGCAGGGAATTGGCTGGGGGAGGTCTAAAAAGCTGAATAATGAAAAATTAGCAAAATATGGAAGGGTCAAAATCTCATAAAAACAGTATGTAGACAATTTTACAGGTTTTGACTAGTAATTTTCTTCAGAAATTGGTGATTGGCCTTATAAAGAGTGAATTAAAGGTATTTGTGCTGAATGGGAACTGAGGAAATTCTAGTTACAGGGTTACGAAGACACACGTCCCCAGGCTACAATGAAATGTATCAAAAAAACTGTCCTGTGCCATCTAATGTCATGTATCGGGATATGTCATACTAATTACACTGCATGGTCAGTGTATTTTTTTTTTTTCAGAAATACTATGCATATGTTAATGTAAACACAGCTATAAATTATTAGTACCGGTACATGTATTAACACAGCTTATTGATTTTTTTAATTTCAGCTATTGGTGGCCACATGGTTTTTCCTGTTGATTCGTTTCAGCTCTTGAGGTTAACCTGTCACCTCTACCCACATGCCTATTCCTTAATGTGTTCTACAGACTATTTTCCAGTAATTCAAATTAAATGGGATAATTCATGAACAGTTACTGTAATGGAACTTTAAGAAAGCATCATGCCTTGTTGTGGTTTGTGTTTGATAAGAAATTATAACAAACAAAATTATGGCTGTTTAAAGTAATTTACAATTGTAAGCTGTGAAAATTTGTTTTTCAATAAAAGTATGCAATTATGTTTCCTTTATTTTGTTTTTAGCTCACCTGAGCCAAAGGCTCAAGTGAGCTTTTCTGATCGCAATTTGTCGTTCTCGTCGTTGTAAACTTGTCATATTTTCATCTTCTTCTCAAGAACCACTGGGCAGATTTCAACCAAGTTTGGCAATAAGCACCACTAGGTGAAGGGGATTCAAGTTTGTTCAAATGAAGGGCCACACTCTCTTTAAAGGGGAGATAATTGAGAATAATTGAAAATTTGTTGGTATTTTTCAAAAATCTTCTTCTCAAAAACTATTCAGCCTGAAAAGCTTAAACTTGTGTGGAGGCATCCTCAGGTAGTGTAGATTCAAGTTTGTTCAAATCATGGTCCCCTGGGGTAGGGAGGGGCCACAAGAGGGGGATCAAGTTTTACATAGGAATATATAGAGAACATCTTTGAAAATCTTCTTCTCAAAAGCTATTAGGCCAGAAAAGCTCAAATTAAAGTGGAAGCATCCTCAGGTAGTGTAGATTCAAGTTTGTTCAAATCATAGTCCCAGGTGGTATGGTAGGGCCACAATGGGGGAATGGATCTTTACATAGTCATATATAGAGAAAATCTTTAAAAATCTTTTTCTCAGAAACTAATCAGCCAGGAAAGCTGAAACTTATGTGGAAGCATCCTCAGGTAGTGTAGATACAAAGTTGTGAAAATCATGACCTCGGGGGTAGGTTTGGGCCACAATGGGTGGGGGGGGGGGGGGGGTCAAAGTTTAACATAGGAACATATAGAGTAAATATTTAAAAATCTTCTTCTCAGAAACTAATCAGACAGATGATTCTTTATAATTGTTGAGACTTTGGCCCCAGGACAGTTTTTTGGCCTCACAAGAAGGCTCAGAGTTTGATGTAGGTTTATATCCCATATATAAACTATTGTTAAGGATCTTTTTGAGAACTGCAATACTCAACATGCGATATGACTATAAAATCAATATAAAATCATCCTTTTAGAAAAGGAACTAATGATTATAAACATAAGAATATTTAGAGGGGAAAATGGATTTTATTTATACAGGATCTACATGTATTATTGTACATTGTCCAGATAGTTTGCATTGGGACTCCATTAAGCTAATTTTATCATACCTATTGTTCCTCAGGTGAGCGATGTGGCCCATTTGCCTCTTGTTTTAGTTTTTCATTGTTTTTCAATATTAAAAATTAAACAGATGTAACCTACAGTAATTTTCATGATGAGTACCAAAGTAAAATCCGTTTTTAAATCAGGCGATGCATAACAGATATCGGGGTTTAAAAATTGATTTTTCGGAAATTTTGATTCTGCGGTTTTGGTTTCAAAAATAGCGTAAAGTTCAAACTTGTACCAAAAATAATTTGATTTTTGTTAAGTACTTTGACACCTTCGGAATTATTTTTTTGTTAAGTCGTTCTTAGAATCGTTAAGGTTTTTGTTAATTCGTACATAGTATCATTCGTATTTTTTTTTCTTTTAGTTTAAGTTGCTCTTGTTATTTATTTAAACACTCTGCTTCTTGCAGGAACATCAAGCTTTATTCTTGACATTAACGGAAGACCCACTCGTTGCTTTGCAACGAGCTTTGCTCTAGTATTATTATTCTTTTTCTTTTCTTCTGACTCCTTTTTTGCCTCATAACTCAAAAGGTTTTTAACCGATTTTGATGAAATTTTCAGAGATTTTTGCAAATTGGCGTCCCTCAAAAATGTAAAAGTTTTAAAGAGAACGTCACCTCCGTTTTGACGTGACGTCATTTTTAAAAATTTCAAAAAGTCATTTTGTCCCGGACTTTTCTCAAAAACGCTTTAAGATAGAGGCTTGAAATTTTGAATGGTTATGATTTGATCGATTTACCTCTGTAATAAGGCTGGAAATGAAAATCTATCACTTCCGGTCGAAACCGGAATGAATTTTCTGATCAAATGAAAAATGAATATGTGTTTTGTAGAGCTTAATAAGCTGAATCAAACACTGAAAGCCGTTTTAAAATCGGACGATGCATTACAGAGATATCGGGGTTTAAAAATTGATTTTTCCGGAAATTTGGATTCCGCGTCCTTGGTTTAAAAAATAGCATAATGTTCAAAGTAATATTAACTCGTACCAAAAATAATTGTTAAGTCGTACTTGACCAATTCGGATTTTTTTGGTTAAGTTGTTCTTGAAATCGGAAAGGTGTTTGTTAAGTCGTACTTAAAATCATTCGTATTTTGTTAAGTCGTACCAGGAATAATTCGATTTTTTTTTGTCTTTTCATTTTAGTTACTCTTGTTATTGGTTTAAGAGCTCTGCTTCTTACAGGAACTTCCAGCTTTACTTCCGACATTAACGGAAGACCCACTCGTTGCTTTGCAACGAGCTTTGCTCTAGTTAGGGTCTTCCGTTTCCAACGGAAGACCCTCTTGTTATTCTTCGGTTTCTTTTTATTATTATTAGGGTCTTCCGTTTTCAACGGAAGACCCTCTTGTTATTCTATTGTTTTTAGGGTTTTCCGTTTTTCAACGGAAAACCCTTCTGTTATTCTACTGTTTCTTATTAGGGTCTTCCGTCTTCAGCGGAAGACCCTTCTATTATTGTAATGTTTCTTTTTCAGGTTTTTTTTTTTCTTTTTCTTTTCTTTACAATTTTTGTGCAGAAGATTTCTCGGAGAAGGGTGGTCCAATTTTGGTCAAATTTTCAGCATCGATCTATTATTATATAAACTTGATACGCTTTTTTTTATTTTGTAAAAATCACTTCCGGTTCGGACTTATCCGCCATTTTGTCATTTTTTAAAAAGTTCTTGTCCAGGTATTTCCTCAAAAACGAGCAATGATGGAAAGCTGAAATTTTCAGGAATGATAGAGGACATGAACGTCTAGCCGCACGAGGAAAATCATTGTCCGGAAATTCCGAGTACGGAAGCTAGCTGGGGTCAAAATATAGGACACGTTTTTGACGAAAACGTCTTGTCCACGCATCTCCTCAAAAACGAGCAAAGATAGAAAGCTGAAATTTTCAGGAATAATAGAGGACATGAACGTCTAGCCGCACGAGGAAAATCATTGTCCGGAAATTCTGAGTACGGAAGCTAGCTGGGGTCAAAATATAGGACAAATTTTTGACGAAAACGTCTTGTCCACGCATCTCCTCAAAAACGTCCAAAGATAAATAGCTGACATTTTCAGGAATAATAGAAGACATGATCGTCTAGCCTCCCGAGGAAACTCATTGTCCGGAAATTCCGAGTACGGAAGCTAGCCGGGGTCAAGATATAGAACACACTTTCGATGAGTTTTCATTGTCCACACATCTATTTTAAAGCGAGAAAAGATAGATAGCTGAAAATTTCAGGAATGATAGAGGACATGATAGTCTAGCATCACGAGAAAAATCAATGTCTGGAAATTCCGAGTAGGGAAGCTAAATTTTAAAACTCATATTAAATGTGTTATACTGACCTCCGACTAATTTTAAAGCATAATATCTAAGTTGCACTTACAGTTCTGCGTCTGATGACATCTTTTTCGAATTGATTGGATAAATTATAAATTTTTTTAGAATTTTAAATTTAATTAAATCGTAATAAAATGACCTCAGACTAATCTTAAAACATAATATTTAAGTTGCGCTTACAATTTTGTGTCCAATGAAATTTTTCTCGAATTAATTGGATGAAATTTAATTTTTTTAAAAATTTAAAATTTAATTAAATCGTGTTAAAATGATCTCAGACTAATTTTAAAACATAATATCCAAGTTGCACTTACAGTTCTGCGTCTGATGACATCTTTTTCGAATTGATTGGATAAATTATAAATTTTTTAAAAATTTTAAATTTAATTAAATCTTAATAAATTGACGTGAGACTAATTTTAAAACAAAATATTTAAGTTGCGCTTACAATTTTGTGTCCAATGAAATTTTTCTCCAAGTAATTGGATGAAATTTAATTTTTTTAAAAATTTAAAATTTAATTAAATCGTGTTAAAATGATCTCAGACTAATTTTAAAACATAATATCCAAGTTGCACTTACAATTCTGCGTCTGATGACATCTTTTTCGAATTGATCGAATGAATTTTAAATTTTTTAAAAATTTTAAACTCATTTAAATCGCGTTAAAATGACCTCAGACTAATTTAAAAACATTTTATCTAAGTTGTGCTAAGAATTCTGCGTCTAATGACATCCTTCTCGAATTGATTGGAAGAATTTAAAAATTTTCAAAAATTTCAATTTTATTTAAATCGCGTTAAAATGACCTCAGACTAGTTTTGAAACATGATTACGAAGTTGCGCTTACAATTCTGCGTCTAATGACATCTTTGTTGAATTGATTGGATGGTTTTTAAATTTTTTGAAAATTTTAAATTTAATTAAATCGTATTTAAATTACCTCAGACTAATTTTTAAACATAATATCTAAGTTGCGCTTAGAATTCTGCGTCTAATGACATCTTTCTCAAATTAATTGAATGAATTTTCAATTTTATGAAAATTTAAAATTTAATTAAATCATGTTAAAATGATCTCAGACTAATTTTAAAACATAATATCCAAGTTGCGCTTACAATTCTGCATCTGATGACATCTTTTTCGAATTGATCGAATGAATTTTAAATTTTTTAAAAATTTTAAGCTCTTTTAAATCGCGTTAAAATGACCTCAGACTAATTTTAAAACATGATATCTAAGTTGTGCTTAGAATTCTGCGTCTAATGACATCCTTCTCGAATTGATTGGATGAATTTAAAAATTTTCAAATATTTTAATTTTATTTAAATCGCGTTAAAATGACCTCAGACTAGTTTTGAAACATGATTACTAAGTTGCGCTTACAATTCTGCGTCTAATGACATCTTTGTTGAATTGATTGGATGATTTTTAAATTTTTTGAAAATTTTAAATTTAATTAAATAATGTTTAAATTACCTCAGACTAATTTTTAAACATAATATCTAAGTTGCGCTTAGAATTCTGCGTCTAATGACATCTTTCTCGAATTAATTAGATGAATTTTCAATTTTTTGAAAATTTTAAATTTAATTAAATCATGTTAAAATGAGCTGAGACTAATTTAAAAACAAAATATTTAAGTTACGCTTCCAATTCTGCGTCTGATGACTTCTTTTTTGAATTGATCGAATGAATTTTAAATTTTTTAAAAAATTTAAACTCATTTAAATCGCGTTAAAATGACCTCAGACTAATTTTAAAACATGATATCTAAGTTGTGCTTAAAATTCTGCGTCTGAAGACATCCTTCTCGAATTGATTGGATGAATTTAAAAAATTTCAAAAATTTTATTTTTATTTTAATCGCGTTAAAATGACCTCAGACTAGTTTTGAAACATGATTACGAAGTTGCGCTTACAATTCTGCGTCTAATGACATCTTTGTTGAATTGATTGGATGATTTTTAAATTTTTTGAAAATTTTAAATTTAATTAAATAATGTTTAAATTACCTCAGACTAATTTTTAAACATAATATTTAAGTTGCGCTTAGAATTCTGCGTCTAATGAAATTTTTCTCGAATTAATTGGATGAAATTTAATTTTTTTAAAAATTTAAAATTTAATTAAATCGTGTTAAAATGATCTCAGACTAATTTTAAAACATAATATCCAAGTTGCACTTACAGTTCTGCGTCTGATGACATCTTTTTCGAATTGATTGGATAAATTATAAATTTTTTAAAAATTTTAAATTTAATTAAATCTTAATAAATTGACGTGAGACTAATTTTAAAACAAAATATTTAAGTTGCGCTTACAATTTTGTGTCCAATGAAATTTTTCTCCAAGTAATTGGATGAAATTTAATTTTTTTAAAAATTTAAAATTTAATTAAATCGTGTTAAAATGATCTCAGACTAATTTTAAAACATAATATCCAAGTTGCACTTACAATTCTGCGTCTGATGACATCTTTTTCGAATTGATCGAATGAATTTTAAATTTTTTAAAAATTTTAAACTCATTTAAATCGCGTTAAAATGACCTCAGACTAATTTAAAAACATTTTATCTAAGTTGTGCTAAGAATTCTGCGTCTAATGACATCCTTCTCGAATTGATTGGAAGAATTTAAAAATTTTCAAAAATTTCAATTTTATTTAAATCGCGTTAAAATGACCTCAGACTAGTTTTGAAACATGATTACGAAGTTGCGCTTACAATTCTGCGTCTAATGACATCTTTGTTGAATTGATTGGATGGTTTTTAAATTTTTTGAAAATTTTAAATTTAATTAAATCGTATTTAAATTACCTCAGACTAATTTTTAAACATAATATCTAAGTTGCGCTTAGAATTCTGCGTCTAATGACATCTTTCTCAAATTAATTGAATGAATTTTCAATTTTATGAAAATTTAAAATTTAATTAAATCATGTTAAAATGATCTCAGACTAATTTTAAAACATAATATCCAAGTTGCGCTTACAATTCTGCATCTGATGACATCTTTTTCGAATTGATCGAATGAATTTTAAATTTTTTAAAAATTTTAAGCTCTTTTAAATCGCGTTAAAATGACCTCAGACTAATTTTAAAACATGATATCTAAGTTGTGCTTAGAATTCTGCGTCTAATGACATCCTTCTCGAATTGATTGGATGAATTTAAAAATTTTCAAATATTTTAATTTTATTTAAATCGCGTTAAAATGACCTCAGACTAGTTTTGAAACATGATTACTAAGTTGCGCTTACAATTCTGCGTCTAATGACATCTTTGTTGAATTGATTGGATGATTTTTAAATTTTTTGAAAATTTTAAATTTAATTAAATAATGTTTAAATTACCTCAGACTAATTTTTAAACATAATATCTAAGTTGCGCTTAGAATTCTGCGTCTAATGACATCTTTCTCGAATTAATTAGATGAATTTTCAATTTTTTGAAAATTTTAAATTTAATTAAATCATGTTAAAATGAGCTGAGACTAATTTAAAAACAAAATATTTAAGTTACGCTTCCAATTCTGCGTCTGATGACTTCTTTTTTGAATTGATCGAATGAATTTTAAATTTTTAAAAAAATTTAAACTCATTTAAATCGCGTTAAAATGACCTCAGACTAATTTTAAAACATGATATCTAAGTTGTGCTTAAAATTCTGCGTCTGAAGACATCCTTCTCGAATTGATTGGATGAATTTAAAAAATTTCAAAAATTTTATTTTTATTTTAATCGCGTTAAAATGACCTCAGACTAGTTTTGAAACATGATTACGAAGTTGCGCTTACAATTCTGCGTCTAATGACATCTTTGTTGAATTGATTGGATGATTTTTAAATTTTTTGAAAATTTTAAATTTAATTAAATAATGTTTAAATTACCTCAGACTAATTTTTAAACATAATATCTAAGTTGCGCTTAGAATTCTGCGTCTAATGACATCTTTCTCGAATTAATTAGATGAATTTTCAATTTTTTGAAAATTTTAAATTTAATTAAATCATGTTAAAATGAGCTGAGACTAATTTAAAAACAAAATATTTAAGTTACGCTTCCAATTCTGCGTCTGATGACTTCTTTTTTGAATTGATCGAATGAATTTTAAATTTTTTAAAAAATTTAAACTCATTTAAATCGCGTTAAAATGACCTCAGACTAATTTTAAAACATGATATCTAAGTTGTGCTTAAAATTCTGCGTCTGAAGACATCCTTCTCGAATTGATTGGATGAATTTAAAAAATTTCAAAAATTTTATTTTTATTTTAATCGCGTTAAAATGACCTCAGACTAGTTTTGAAACATGATTACGAAGTTGCGCTTACAATTCTGCATCTAATGACATCTTTGTTGAATTGATTGGATGGTTTTTAAATTTTTTGAAAATTTTAAATTTAATTAAATCGTGTTTAAATTACCTCAGACTAATTTTTAAACATAATATCTAAGTTGCGCATAGAATTCTGCGTCTAATGACATCTTTGTCAAATTGATTGGATGATTTTTTAATTTTTTGAAAATTTTAAATTTAATTAAATCGTGTTTAAATTACATCAGACTAATTTTTAAACATAATATCTAAGTTGCACTTTGAATTCTGCGTCTAATGACATCTTTCTCGAAATGATTGGATGAATTTTAAATTTTTAAATAAATTTAAATTTAATTAAATCGTGTTTAAATGACATCAGAATAATTTTTAAACATAATATCTAAGTTGCGCTTAGAATTCTGCGTCTAACGACATCTTTCTCGAAATGATTGGATGAATTTTAAATTTTTTGAAAATTTTAAAAAAATTTAAATCATGTGAAAATAAATTATTGAACGGAAGACCCACTCGTTGCTCGCAACGAGATCGAATCTAGTTAGGGTTTTCCGTTTTTCAACGGAAAACCCTTCTGTTATTCTACTGTTTCTTATTAGGGTTTTCCGTTTTTCAACGGAAAACCCTTCTGTTATTCTACTGTTTCTTATTATTATTTTTTTTTTTTTCCCGCAAATTTTGTGCACGAGATTTCTCGAACATTTTTTGGCTGATTGCTATGAAACTTTCAGGGTATGTAGATGATATTAATATCTCTAGACGTTTTTTTCAAATTTTTAAAATTCACTTCCGGTTATGAGTTATTGCCCTTTAATTGAAAATTGGGGGGTCTTTTGTCCAGAGTTGATCTCGGGAACTACAGATGATAGATGCATGAAATTTGGCGAAATTGTCGGTAACATTTTATAATTTTGCTGGCATGAAAATTTTGGTAATTTCTTTGTTAGTTTTTGAGCTATTTGTCGCCAAAGTTTAAGATTTTTTCGGGGCTGAAATTTTGTTGCTTTTTGTATTATAACCTTTAAACTAAAAATATTTTGTTAATACGTATAGAACAAAAGTTGTTTAGAATAACGAGAGCTTTCATTTAAAATTAAGAAAAAAGGGCTGGCCCCTATAATTAGGGGTCAGCAGCTCATACACGTATTTTTCTGATAGCAAAAATCGTTATCATTTTATGAAAAAAAATTAATTCAGTTATTGTTAATATATTAAAAAATGTCATTTGGTATCAAATTAAACAAGTTCTGTGCTATATTTTTTTTCAAATTTCATAAAACAAATATGTGAGAATCGTACATGAACGAGTTAATAGAGAGGTTGAGATTTTAAACGTGTACGGGTACGCGTACGTGTGTTAAAACTACACGTACGCGTACACGTTTTTGTAATTTATCAGTTGAGATTTCTTAACTTGTAGGATATAAATGTGTACGTAAATCGACGCAGTTTTGTGACATGAATTTATTTAGTTAATTCCAAATAAATGGTAAATTTCTTATCAATTTTCATGCAATGAAGTTTAAAAATCTATATAACGTATCAAAGGAATACACTCACTCATCAATAAGGTTTAATTTGTTGTAAAAAGCTACACGTTTGTACTTACGTGTAGACGACACTCTACAAGTTTAGAGAACGTGTAGAAACCATGTCGTCACAAAAACTGATGACGTAATACGCGAAGAATTTAGGTGATTCCCCTAGTTCACGTACACGTACCCGTACACGTTTGAAATCTCAACCTCTCTAATATGTCTACATAGACACACAAGCGAACAAATGCCACATTAAGGCCCAGGCATTTACTGCATTACGTTGTGTTGCGTCTTAGATAAATTGTTGTGATTCAATTTCATTTTTTTTCATCTATATCATTTATGAATTCAATGAACACACATTATTTAAACGTTCTATGTGCAACTATTTGTCGGGGCGCCCCTGTTTGTGACCCCCGCGCGCGCGCGTCGACTGTAAACAGTAACGAATGGCATTGTAGAAAAGAGAGAGCCGTAATGCAGAAGAGAAGTTGTGTATTCTTTCGGTGTACACATGCATTTTCAATTTGCTGTGAAACATATGAACATGCACAGGGAACAATACTACATATTTGTTTAAGGAGGATATTTTTCTCGTGTGAATCGTTTACGAGGAAATTCTGACAGCCACACTTCTGTCGACGATCAGCCGTTGATAAGCTACGAGTAATAAAGGAGAAAAGATGGACATTAAAGTGTGTGATTTATGTGGATGTTACTGAAGAAGGTGAGGCTTTTACTCCTTTTAAAGTTTCTTGTTAACTGGTTAAAATTTAGTATATAGTATAGATGTACATGTAAGTACGTGCACACTGTTAGATGTTTTTTTAATGGTGTGGGTGTTTGTTTACTAACGTGTAATTTTTACATGTTTCATGGGTGTTTAGACTCGCTCGAGGTTCATGGGGGACTGGAAAGGGTAACTGAATTTATCTATTTAAAAAAATAACAGATTGTAAATTTTCAACTCAAAATTCAAAGCAGGGTCTAATTAGAAACATACCATATATTCTTGTGCAGAGGGCTCCAAATGTAGTCATGAATACCCTGTAGACATAACTTCAAGTAAATAAAATTGTATACTTCAGACTTCAGAGTTAAAACATGACTTTAATATCTTTATGATGCCGATCATTGTATCATTAAAGAGGTTTAGCAGACCAAAGGGTACCCGGTACATGTACTTGTACATGTAGGTTACAAGTTAGAACTATGCCTACCATTCTACCAGTTCACATAATTTTTCTTGTTTAGCAGTTATGATGTGTACTTAAATTGTCCTTGTTAATGTTTTAAATGTAATTTTTTATTCTCTTTTTTTAATCTGACTACTGGCAGTACTGGCGTGCGAGCAGTTCTCGCCGAGGACCATTTCTCGCTGGTGCACTGTTACATCATATTTTCGTATATAATTTTATGTGTTGATAAAATGACGTAACAATGCACTGGTGAGAAATGGTACTCGGCGAGAACTGATCGCACGCCAATATTGATTAATTACAGACAAACACTGAAGGTTGCGAGTGTTATTTTTAATTGAACAACATTGTTTAAAATAATACCAGTGCCAGATAGCTCAGTTGGTAGAGCACCTGACTAGAGATTCAGGGGGCCCAGGTTCAAATCCCTTCATTATTTCTCCCATCCTGTTACAATATTGGTGTTGTGACCAACCCCTGGAACTAACAGGTTAACTCGATCCTGCCAGGGATGATCTTCGAGGGTGAAGATCATTTAAGGGGGAGGAATGTGACGGTCAGACTGGTTTGAATACCGGTGCCAGATACATGTAGCTCATATGCAGTTGGTAGAGCACTTGACTAGAGATTCAGAGGGCCAGGTTCGAATCCCACTTTGTTCCGTCGTTATTTCTCCCATCTTTTACATATACATGTATATCAGATATATGACAGATGATTAAGGTCATCACATGTTTTGCAAGATGCAATAAGTGTTAAAAACCTTTACTTTACAACAGAATACATTTAAGTGAATATTTATGTTTCTTGTTATTATTTGGTGTGGTTTTCTTGACAGTGTCGCATAAACAATTTACCCGCTCCTAAAACACAAACTTTCTTTTTGTGGATTCAGCTTACCGCTGATTGGCTGCTGTTGCAGCAGACAAATAAGATATGCACGCACAAAACACAATGAACTTCATGCGCGGATCCAGAAATTTTTTCCAGGGGGGGTCCGAAGGATAATTGTGTTTGCCAGGGGGGGTCCGAGGCATATTTTCGCGATAATTTTACTATGTAAATTTAATAAATTTTCATTTTCCAGGGGGGGTCGGGACCCCCCCTGACCCCCCCTCTAGATCCGCGCATGAACTTATCAGTGAATGAGTTGAGTTTATTTAAACTGTTTGAATTTGGGTATTTTTTTTTAAAATGTATACTTGTGACAAAACATATATGTGGTACATACAGCTGTAGCTTTATGAAGAAAATTTTGGTTAGACCATATATACCTATCATGCAAGTAAATGATATTTACAAAAAACTTGCAATTTATGGCGCACGAAATATACGCTATAGTTTTATAAAGATTGACATACATGTAATGTACCACATTCTTTGAAAAATAATCTATTAAAAATTCTTCATTAAGTTTACTCATACATGTTTTATGCTTATTACACGTAGTATTGTTTTTAAAACATGTAATTTATAAGAAAATAAACAAAAACCCTCGCTAAATTTATTTGCAAACAAAAAATACACAGTAGAATTGATAAAAAATGGTATACCAGAAGCTAATACCAGTACATGTACTTTGACGCTGTTCGGTGGGTAATATTTGTTTGTAATTTACGAATTGAAATATTGACTGTTGCACTACAAGTATGGTAATAAACTCTCTCTCTCTCAAACTCTCTCTCTTTCTCAGTTTGATAAGTGTTTATACCTATGAAAATTTTTTAATATTATATTATGACTTGATATGCAAATTTTTGATCTTGTACTGCCTAAATGTTATGTCATGTATTGGGATATGTCATACTTATTACACTGCATGGTCAGTGTATTTTTTACAGAAATACTATGCATATGTTAATGTAAACACAGCTATTACTAGTACATGTATGTAAACACAGCTAATTATTTTTTTTATTTATTTCAGCTCAAAACAGACTCTTGTTACCACATGGCTTTTACCGGTACCTGTTGATTCTTGTGGGTCAGCTCCTGAGATTAACCTGTCACCTCTATCCACATGCATATTCCTTGTGTTCTACAGACTATTTACTGGTAATTCAAATTAAATCCGATAATGCATGAACAATAATGGAACTTGAAGAAAGCATCATGCCATGTTGTGGTTTGTGTTTGATAAGAAATTATGAAAACAAAATTAAGGCTGTTTAAAGAAATTCATAATTGCTGTGAAAATTTGTTTTTCAATAAAAGTATACAATTATGTTTCCTTTATTTTTTATTTCATAAAGATATTTAGATGTGTTTACATAATTGAAACCCCCCCCCCTCTATTTAATTGTCTGCATTAAGATTACATGTAGGATATGTAAATGTACATTTGACTTTGAAATAACATCTGCTATGATAATTACTTTTGAAATGAACAAGAAACAACCTATTTCTACCTTTCTAAGGTATATATGCATAAAAAAGTAGAAAAACATGTCAAATTTGAACATTTTTCATTGAAATCAACTCTGTCTCCAGCTACCTGGGTGTGTTTGAATTTAATTCTAATTTAAGGCAGATCGATGTCTAACTTGTAGGTTGTAACTTACTGTTTTAGCATGGTTAGAAGAAGACTAGAAATCAGAATAGATTAGATATTCACTAAATATGATTGTTAGCTTACTTTTTTCATGAAAACAAGAAATCACAAGCAGGACAGCTGTCTATTTGTTAATTAAAATGGTACAAATCATACAATAAACAAATAAAGATCAAATTTTAGAATCATTGATGATTGTTTTCAAATATGTATAAGAAATGACTCAAGGAAATTGCCACATGTTTCATAAAATTAGGTAAAACATTTCAAACCATGACTTTTTATGAAAATCAAAAGATTGGGGGGTGGGGGGTATACATGTAAGGGTATTTCTAAGTGATGTGAAGCTTTTATCATGATTATATCATGTAGGCATATGTTGTATTGAATAAGGTTTCTTTTTAAAGGTGGTTGAACAAAAGTTGACCTCTAAAAGGTCAGATAAAGATGTTTTACTATGGAGAACCCTGTAAATCTGTGTTTACTAAAGGAAATTGGAAATGGTGGGTTCACTTAAATGGCCATATTTTTATTAAACCTCAATGGAGTTGGCAATATGTGGTATTCTTTTTCTCAGAATTGCATTAGCTTTCTTATTCTAAGACAAACCGTCTTTTCATAAAAATGTTAGTGTACTAAGTTAAAGATACAAGGAACAGTTTCGGATAAAGTACCGTCAATATTTTTGTAAAATTGAGAGTGACTGTACTTGAAGGTTTATCATTGTTGCGTAGATTCATGAAATGAATTTTAATGATTACCAATAGTTAGAGGGATGTCTCTTGTTGGAATTGGTAAGCAATATTAAGGCCCCTAATTTTAAGTACATGAGAAGCAGAAATAAATTGTGAAACTTGCGGCTATGACAGATATGTTGACTTTACATTGAAATTGAAGGTCACAAACGGGAGGTTATATAACATGAAATGTAGGTGGATGGGATATTATATGCCTATTTAGTATTTACTGGGTATGAGGACAATAGCAAGTTTATTGTCCCCCAAGACAGCAAATATTTAATGAGGCAAAGCCAAGGGAAATAGTAGCTGTTGAATGGGACAATAAACTTGCTATTGTCCGAATAGTCAGTTAATTGGTATTTCATTATACAGAAGAAAACTTTATTTGTCAGCGATGCAGAATTTCTTGATGATAAACAAATTAGAGTTAAATCAAACTTTGTATTTAATGCGGCGATCTTATTAGGTCAGAGGTGTTCCGAGTTTAAGGTGATATGGGACACTTCCATGTTGTGACGTATTGTTTATCGAAATAAACAATAAAATAAAGTGTAAATATATAAGTACATGTAGTTTCTTCTCAAAAATGGTCACCTAACTCCTTAGCACAGTGGGTTAGAGGGTTTACTAGGAACCTGTAAGTCATGAGTTCGAATCCCGCTGGGGTTTTTACAATTTTTACCTTTTCAAATATTTTTAAAAGCTATTTTTTGGTTAAATATTGTAAAATTTGAAAATTCTAAACCGGTGAAAAGTTTTCAATTATATAGTACTTTAATCCACATTAATATCGACAGATGTCCCATACCACCTTAAAAAGGAGGGAAATCAAATTCTGCTAATGAATGGTTTTGATGACTACTGTAGATTCCTAATTAAACGCGAGGAATTAATATCTGCGTAAAATCGCGAGAAGCACGTCTCGCGAATTTTATGATCTCGCTTATATTTTTCGGACATATGTTTATTCAAGAAACTATGATAAAAATTCGGCATTCGCGATTTTTTCTACTCGCCATTTGATGGAAAACGGTTGAATCGCGGAATTAAGAACTCGCGTAAAATAAGGAATTTACAGTATTCACCATGGGCAGATAGCATGGATACTATTTTAGATAAAAAGGCATGTTTATGCGGGCGCCTTCTAGTGATCAATTTGTCGGTCTGTCCATCCGAGATGGCTTGACAGGAGCATAGCTTCTCTCCCCTTGGCCCAATCTGGCTCATACCTCATCCACAGGGTTCCTTTGGTTGAAGGATGTGCAGTGACCTTGAACCATGTTTTTAGGTATAAGGTTAAGGTCATAGCAGAATTATATATATAAAATCCTTGTCTGGGGCATATCTTTTTTCCCTTTGGTCCAATCTGGCTAATACTCGCAGAGTGTCTCTATGGTTAAACGATGTGCAGTGACCTTGCATGAAATTTCTAGGTAACAGGTGAAGATCATATCGGATCATGCAAAAATCCTTTTTTGAGAGCATATATAATTTCTACTAACCCCTATTTGGCTCAGACTTCACATAAGCAGAGCTTTTGAGTAAAGGGTGAAAGGGTGTGTAGTGACCTTAAACCTATTTTCAGTGAAAAGAAACTGTGAAGGTCATATCAGAATTATATTTTTAAAAATCCTTGTCCGGAGTATATCTTCTCTCCCTTTGCTCCATTCAGCCTCATACTTTACCCACATGATGCCTTTGTTCAAAATATATGCAATGACCTCGAATGATATTTGTAGATGAAGAGTCAAGGTCATATCAGATCACACAAAAATCCATATTTTAAGAGCATAGATATACTCTCCTTTTAGCCCCTATTTGGCTAATATTTTACCTTTACAGAGTTTATTGGTTAATGGCGTGCAGTGACCTTGAACCAAGTCTGTCAATGTGAAGGTCATAGCAGATCTTTTTAAAATTAGTTTTAAATAGTAGATTATTTTCCAAATATGCTTAATCTTGGTCAGATTGAACAAAAATGCATGTATGTTAGGGGGAATGAAATTGAATTAAAAGTTCTATGCCAGCTGGAAAAATTTCAAGTTATAGGTCAAGGTCAAAGCAGAATTATCTGAAATAACATAAGCGGGGCCCTTTGAAATGTTCACCATTTCAATGTTGTCTGGTTCATAGTAATTTTACATAGAAAATATTCACAGAAGTACAGTAAAATAAACTTAACATCGATAAGTTTCTGACAATTAATGACGCAACGAGCACACAGTACGAAAGGTCAACCTTTTGAAAAGCAGTGAAGAGGAAAAGTTGCCCAGAATTATGTTTTAAACAAAATTGATTTTTTACATAAATTTTAATTTTGCATTCTGGGTTAAGAAAAAAGATGTTAGTTCAAGGTAAAGTAAACTTGTACCTAAAATGAAGTCAAATTTGTTAAGTCGTACTTAAGCACACTGGTTTTTTTTTTGTTAAGTCGTTCTTGAAATGGTTAAGGGTTTTTGGTTAAGTCGTACTTAAAAACATTCGCATCATGTTAAGTTGTACCAAGAATCATTCGATTTTTTTTTATCTTTTTGTACTTAGGTCTCTTTGTTACTAGATTTAATAAGAACTCTGCTTCTTAGACGTACTTCTAGCGTTGCTTTCGACATTAGCGGAAAACCCACTCGTTGCTTTGCAACGAGCTTTGCTCTAGTTATTATTATTTTTTTTTATCCGCAAATTTTGTGTAGGCCATTTCTCGTACATTTGTTGTCTGATTGTTATGAAACTTTCAGGGTATGTAGACAATGTTAATATCTCGAGACGTTTTTTTCAAATTTTTAAAATTCACTTCCGGTTATGAGTTATTGCCCTTTAATTGAAAATTGGGGGGTCTTTTGTCCAGAGTTGATCTCGGGAACTACAAAAGATAGTTGCATGAAATTTAGCAGAATTGTTGGTAACATTTTATAGTTTTGCTGGCATGAAAAGTTTGGCAAAATGTTTTTTAGTTTTTAAGCTATTTGCCGGTTAAGTATAAGGTTTTGGGGGGGTCTGAAATTTTTTTGTTCTTTGTATAATAACCTTGAAACTAAAAATATTTTGTTAATACATATAGAGCAAAAGTTGTTTAGAATAACGAGAGCTTTCATTTAAAATTAAGAAAAAAGGGCTGGCCCCTATAATTAGGGGTCAGCAGCTCATACACGTATTTTTCTGATAGCAAAAATCGTTATCATTTTATGAAAAAAAATTAATTCAGTTATTGTTAATATATTAGATAATGTCATTTGGTGTCAAATTTAAAAAGTTCTGTGCCCTATTTTTTTCAAATTTCATAAAACAAATATGTGAGAATCGTACATGAACGAGTTAATTTGTCTACATAGACACACAAGCGAACAAATGCCGTTTTAAGGCCCAGGCATTTACTGCATTACATTGTGTTGCGTCTTAGATAAATTGTTGTGATTCAATTTCATTTTTTTTTCATCTAGGCTATATCATTTATGAATTCAACTACTTATTTAACACGTTCTAATCGGCCACGCAGAACAAATGTTTGCAATGTTTGTCGCGGACCCGCGAATGTAAACAGTAACGAACGGCATTGTATTGTAGAAAAGAGAGAGCGTAATGCAGAAGATAAGTTGTGCATTTTTCGGTGTACACATGCATTTTCAAGTTACTGTGAAACATATGAACATGCACAGGGAACAATACTACATATTTGTATAAGGAGGGATATATTCTCGTGTGAATCGTTTACGAGGAAATTCTGACAGCCACACTTCTGTCGACCATGTCGACGGATGTGTATGTTTCCATTGATCAGCCGTTGATAAGCTACGAGTAATAAAGGGGAAAAGATGGACATTAAAGTGTGTGATCTATTTGGATGTTCCTGAAGAAGGTGAGGCTTTTTATTCCTTTTAAAGTTTCTTGTCTATAGTGGTTAAAATGTCAGCATGTTAACTGGTTAACATTTAGTCTATAGATGTACATGTAAGTACGTGCACACTGTCACTGATGTATGTTATTTTTCTAGTCCAGACAATATAAATCCTTTTAACAGAGTTGAATCCCAAATGTTGTACCTTTCACTTGTTTTTTTCTCCTTTTTACCAGAATTTTGTGTAAATTACAATTCAATTTATTGACAAAATCCACATGTGGCGAAAGTCATACATACAGTATACAAATATACATGTAGTTGGTACTGTACATAGATTTTCTTATGATATGTCCATCGCGTATGAATTTACAAATATATCTTGATGATTTAACATCTGCTGGGTTAAGAATTTTATAAGAATTACAGAGTTAGATGTTTTGTTATGGTGTGGGTGTTTGTTTACTAACGTGTACTTTTTACATTGTTTACTGGATGTTTAGACTTGCTCGAGGTTCATTGGTGACTGGAAAGGATGACCGAATTTATCTATTTAAAAAAAAATCAGATTGTGAATTTTCAACTCAAAATTCAAAGCAGGGTCTAATTAGAAACATATGTCATTGATCATATTCTTGTGCGGAAGACTCCAAATGTAGACATAAATACCCTGTAGACATACATGTAACATCAAGTAAATAAAATTGTATACTTCAGACTTCAGAGTTAAAACATGACTAAAAAGTCTTTAATATTTTTATGATGCCGATCAATGTATCATTAGAGAGGTTTAGCAGACCAACGGGTACCCGGTACATGTACTTGTACATGTAGTTTACAAGTTAGAACTATGCGTACCACTCTACCAGTTCACATAATTTTTCTTGTTTAGCAGTTTTGATGTGTACTTGAATTGTCCTTGTTAATGTTTAAAATGTAATTTTTCATTTATATTCTCTTTTTTTAATCTGACTACTGGCAGTACTGGCATGCCAGCAGTTCTTGTCGAGGACCATTTCTCGCTGGTGCAATGTTACATCATATTTTCGTATATAATTTTATGTGTTGATAAAATGACGTAACAATGCACTGATGAAAAATAGTACTCAACGATAACTGATCGCATGCCAATATTGATTAATTACAGACAAAAACTGAAGGTTGCAAGTGTTATTTTTTATTGAACACCATTGTTTAAAATAACTTTTTATATATGTGACGGTCAGACCGGTTTAAATACCAGTGTTCAGTTGGTAGAGCACCTGACTAGAGATTCAGGGGGCCCAGGTTTAATTCCTGGTTTGGTCCTTCATTAGTTCTCCCATCCTGTTACAATATTAAGGCTTGGACGTTTCTGTACTTAGCCGATTCGGTACATATCTCTATACATGAGATGCGATACGATACATATCACGATACATTGCAACTAAATGAAAACATGAATAAGGGTTAAAAATTTATTCAATCTGTCGATGTATTACCGCATGTCCAAAGTTATTTTGATATATTTAAAATGAGCGTTGCACAATTTACAAATTACTTAAGTCTCATATACACTACTTTTTCATTAACAAGTAATCCAAAAGTTGTCCACACTCCAGATTTAGCTTCCTACAGGTTTGACAACTTTACGAGGTTTTCCGCCATCTTTGTACTTTCATATTAGGCGCGCAGACTAAAAAATAGCCGATATATGAAGCTCAGATATTTTTGGAAAATAAAACAAAGTCCGCATAGGTATCGTAATGTATTAATGGTAAATGTAACAATCCAAATATCGTCAAAATAAATACCGTGATGCACCGGTGCATCGGTGGATCGTTCCATCCCCATACAATATTGGTGTTGTTACCAACCCCTGGAACTGACAGGTTAACTCCTGCCAGGGGAAGAGCCAGGGGTGATCTTTGAGGGTGAAGATCATTTAAGGGGGGGGGGGGGGGGATGTGATGGTCAGACTGGTTTGAATACCGGTGCCAGATACATGTAGCTCAGTTGGTAGAGCACTTGACTAGAGATTCAGAGGGCAAGGTTCGAATCCCAGTCTGTTCTGTCATTATTTCTCCCATCTTGTACATATATATCAGATCTATTCAAGTCAGTGTCAGCTACATTATGCATAAACAATTTTACCCGCTCCTAAACCACAAACTTTCTTATTAGTGGATTCAGCTTACTGCTGATTGGCTGCTGTTGCAGCAGACTTATAATATATGCAAGCACAAAACACAATGAACTTATCAGAGAATGAAAAATTCATCGAGTTACTTTCAACTGTTGGAATTTGGGTATTTTTAAAAAATGTATACTTGTGACAAAACATATGATTATGTGGTACATACAGCTGTAGCTTTATGAAGAAAATTTTGGTTAGACCATATATACCTATCATGCAAGTAAATGATATTTACAAAAAACTTGCAATTTATGGCGCACGAAATATACGCTACTTTTATAAAGATTGACATACATGTAATGTAACACATTCTGTGAAAAATAATCTATTAAAAATTCTTCATTAAGTTTACTCATACATGTTTTATGCTTATTACACATAGTATTGTTTTTAAAAAATGTAATTTAAAAGAAAAGAAACCAAAACCCTCGCCAAATTTATTTGCAAAAAAAAAAACCGGTAGAATTGATAAAACATGGTATACCAGAAGGAAATACATGTACTTTGAGCTAATTATTATTTTTTTTTTATTTCAGCTCAAAACAGCCTCTTGTTACCACATGGCTTTTACCGGTACCTGTTGATTCTTGTGGGTCAGCTCCTGAGATTAACCTGTCACCTCTATCCACATGCATATTCCTTGTGTTCTACAGACTATTTACCGGTAATTCAAATTAAATCCGATAATGCATGAACAATAATGGAACTTGAAGAAAGCATCATGCCATGTTGTGGTTTGTGTTTGATAAGAAATTATGAAAACAAAATTAAGGCTGTTTAAAGAAATTCATAATTGCTGTGAAAATTTGTTTTTCAATAAAAGTATGCAATTATGTTTCCTTTTTTTTTATTTCATAAAGATATTTAGATGTGTTTACATAATTGAAAAATCCCCCCCCCCCCTCCCCTCTATTTAATTGTCTGCATTAAGATTACATGTAGGATATGTAAATGTACATTTGACTTTGAAATAACATCTGCTATGATAATTACTTTTGAAATGAACAAGAAACAACCTATTTCTACCTTTCTAAGGTATATATGCAGAAAAAAAGTAGAAAAACATGTCAAATTTGAACATTTTTCATGGAAATCAACTCTGTCTCCAGCTACCTGGGTGTTTGAAGTTTATTTTAATTTAAGGCAGATGTCTAACTTGTAGGTTGTATCTTACTATTTTAGCATGGTTAGGAGGAGACTAGAAATCAAAATAGATTAGATATTCACTAAATATGATTGTTAGCTTACTTTTTTTCATAAAAACAAGAAATCACAAGCAGGACAGCTGTCTATTTGTTAATTAAAATGGTGTAAATCATAAAATAAACAAATAATTAGGATCAAATTTTAGAATCATTGATGATTGTTTTCAAATATGTGTGAGAAATGACTCAAGGAAATTGCCATAAGTTTCATAAAATTAGGTTAAACATTTTTAACCATGACTTTTTATGAAAATCAAAAGATGGGGGGGGGGGTATACATGTAAGGATATTTCTAAGTGATGTGAAGCTTTTATCATGATTATATAATGTAGATGCATGTTGTATTGAATAAGGTTTCTTTTCAAAGGTGGTTGAACAACAATTGACCTCTAAAAGGTCAGGTAAAGATGTTTTACCATGGAGAACCCTGTAAATCTGTGTTTATTAATGGAAATTGGAAATGGGGGGTTCACTTAAATGGCCATATTTTTATTAAACCTCAATGGAATTTGCAATATGTAGTATTCTTTTTCTCAGAATTGCATTAGCTTTCTTATTCTAAGACAAACCGTCTTTTCATAAAATGTTAGTGTACTAATTGCAGTTAAAGGTACATGTACAAGGAATAGTTTCAGATAAAGAACCGTCAATATTTTTGTAAAATTGATAGTGACTGTACGTGAAGATTTACCAGTGTTGCGTAGATTCATGAAATGAATTTTAATGTTTATCAATAGTTAATGGGATGTCTCTTGTTGGAATTGGTAAGGCCTAAAAAAAAAATAGTGTGTTTAGGGTAACACTGATGAAAAAATTAGGTTAGGTAGGTGGGGATTTTTTTTTATTTTATCTATTTTTTTTGGCCTGAATCCTAAGAATGTTTGTTTGTTTCATATTTAAAAACGTATTTTTTATTGGAAATAAGATGAAATTCACAGTCGGATAAAATCAGGCATCTAAAAATGGTAGGATCGGGCCATTTTTGTAGGTTAGGTCAGGTTACCCGAAACCCACAACTTTTTTTTTTTAGGCCTAAGCAATATTAAGGCCCCTAATTTTAAGTACATGAGAAGCAGTAATAAATTGTGAAACTTGCGGCTTTGACTGTTGTGTTGCCTTTACACAGTGAAATTGAAGGTTACAAACTGGAGGTTATATAACATGAAATGGAGGTGGATGGGATATTATATGCCTATTTAGTATGTACTGGGTATGAGGACAATAGCAAGTTTATTGTCCCCCAAGACAGCAACTATTTTATGAGGCAAAGCCAAGGGAAATAGTTGCTGAGGGGTGGGACAATAAACTTGCTATTGTCCAGATAGTCAGTTAATTGGTATATTATTGTACTGAAAAAAACTTTATTTGTCAGCGATGCAGAATTTCTTGATGATAAACAAATTAGAGTTATCAAACTTTGTATTTAATGCGGTGATCTAATTTTGTCAGAGGTGTTCCGAGTTTAAAAAGGAGGGAAATCAAATTCTGCTGATGAATGGTTTTGATGACTATTCACCATGGGCAGATAGCATGGATACTATTTCAAATTAGATAGAAAGCAAGTTTGTGTGGGCTTCTAGTGATCAGTTTGTCCGTCTGTCCATCCGAGATCGCTTGACCGGAGCATAGCTTCTCTCCCCTTGGCCCAATCTGGCTCATACCTCATCCACAGGGTTCCTTTGGGTTAAGGATGTGCTGTGACCTTGAACCATGTTGTTAGGTATAAGGTTAAGGTCATAGTAGAATAACATATATAACATCCTTGTCTGGGGCATATCTTCTCTCCCTTTGGTCCAATCTGGCTAATACTCACAGACTGTCTCTATCGTTAATCGATGTGCAGTGACCTTGCATGAAATTTCTAGGTAAAGGGTGAAATATCATATCGGATCATGCAAAAATCCTTTTTTCAGAGCATATATACTTTCTACTAACCCCTATAGGGCTCAGACTTCACATAAGCAGAGCTTTTGAGTAAAGGGTGTGTAGTGACCTTAGTGTCATAGCAGATCTTAATAAAATTAGTTTTAGACAGTAGATTATTTCCCGGATATGCTTAATCTTGGTCAGATTCAACAAAAATGCCTATATGTTAGGGGCAATGAAACAGCTAAATGCCAGCTGGAAAAATTTCAAGTTATAGGTCAAGGTCAAAGCAAAATTCTCTAAAATAACATCAGCGGGGCCCTTTGAAATGTTCACCATCAATAGTAATTTTAAATAAAAATATTCACAGAGGAATAATAAAATTAAGTAAACTATACATCGATAAGTTTCTGACAATTGATGATGCAACAAGCACATAGTACGGAAGGTCAACCCTTTGAAAAGCAGTGTAGAGGAAATGTTGCTCAGAATTATGTTTTAAACAAAATTGATTTTTTACGGACATTTTAATTTTGCATTCTGGGTTAAGAAATTAGATGTTAGTTCCAGGTAAAGTTAACTTTTACCTAAAATGAAGTCAAATTTGTTAAGTCGTACTTAAAACCATTCGGATTTTGTTAAGTCATACCAAGAATCATTCGATTTTTAAAATCTTTTTTGTACCTAAGTTACTTTTGTCATTAGATTAAGAACACTGCTTCTTAGAGGTACTTCTAGCATTACTTTCGACATTAGCGGAAAACCCACTCGTTGCTTTGCAACGAGCTTTGCTCTAGTTATTATTATTTTTTTTATCCGCAAATTTTGTGTAGGCCATTTCTCGTACATTTGTTGTCTGATTGTTATGAAACTTTCAGGGTATGTAGACAATGTTAATATCTCGAGACGTTTTTTTCAAATTTTTAAAATTCACTTCCGGTTATGAGTTATTGCCCTTTCATTGAAAATTGGGGGGTCTTTTGTCCAGAGTTGATCTCGGGAACTACAAAAGATAGTTGCATGAAATTTAGCAGAATTGTTGGTAACATTTTATAGTTTTGCTGGCATGAAAAGTTTGGCAAAATGTTTTTTAGTTTTTAAGCTATTTGCCGGTAAAGTATAAGGTTTTGGGGGGTCTGAAATTTTGTTGTTCTTTGTATAATAACCTTTAAACTAAAAATAGTTTGTTAATACATATAGAGCAAAAGTTGTTTAGAATAACGAGAGCTTTCATTTAAAATTAAGAAAAAAGGGCTGGCCCCTATAATTAGGGGTCAGCAGCTCATACACGTATTTTTCTGATAGCAAAAATCGTTATCATTTTATGAAAAAAAATTAATTCAGTTATTGTTAATATATTAGATAATGTCATTTGGTGTCAAATTTAAAAAGTTCTGTGCCCTATTTTTTTCAAATTTCATAAAACAAATATGTGTGAATCGTACATGAACGAGTTAATTTGTCTACATAGACACACAAGCGAACAAATGCCGTTTTAAGGCCCAGGCATTTACTGCATTACATTGTGTTGCGTCTTAGATAAATTGTTGTGATTCAATTTCATTTTTTTTTCATCTAGGCTATACATTTATGAATTCAACTACTTATTTAACACGTTCTAATCGGCCACGCAGAACAAATGTTTGCAATGTTTGTCGCGGACCCGCGAATGTAAACAGTAACGAACGGCATTGTAGAAAAGAGAGAGCGTAATGCAGAAGATAAGTTGTGCATTTTTCGGTGTACACATGCATTTTCAAGTTACTGTGAAACATATGAACATGCACAGGGAACAATACTACATATTTGTATAAGGAGGGATATATTCTCGTGTGAATCGTTTACGAGGAAATTCTGACAGCCACACTTCTGTCGACCATGTCGACGGATGTGTATGTTTCCATTGATCAGCCGTTGATAAGCTACGAGTAATAAAGGGGAAAAGATGGACATTAAAGTGTGTGATCTATTTGGATGTTACTGAAGAAGGTGAGGCTTTTTATTCCTTTTAAAGTTTCTTGTCTATAGTGGTTAAAATGTCAGCATGTTAACTGGTTAACATTTAGTCTATAGATGTACATGTAAGTACGTGCACACTGTCACTGATGTATGTTATTTTTCTAGTCCAGACAATATAAATCCTTTTAACAGAATTGAATCCCAAATGTTGTACCTTTCACTTGTTTTTTTCTCCTTTTTACCAGAATTTTGTGTAAATTACAATTCAATTTATTGACAAAATCCACATGTGGCGAAAGTCATACATACAGTATACAAATATACATGTAGTTGGTACTGTACATATATTTCCTTATGATATGCATGTCCATCGCGTATGAATTTACAAATATATCTTGATGATTTAACATCTGCTGGGTTAAGAATTTTATAAGAATTACAGAGTTAGATGTTTTGTTATGGTGTGGGTGTTTGTTTACTAACGTGTACTTTTTACATTGTTTACTGGATGTTTAGACTTGCTCGAGGTTCATTGGTGACTGGAAAGGATGACCGAATTTATCTATTTAAAAAAAAATCAGATTGTGAATTTTCAACTCAAAATTCAAAGCAGGGTCTAATTAGAAACATATGTCATTGATCATATTCTTGTGCGGAAGACTCTTAATGTAGACATAAATACCCTGTAGACATACATGTAACATCAAGTAAATAAAATTGTATACTTCAGACTTCAGAGTTAAAACATGACTAAAAAGTCTTTAATATTTTTATGATGCCGATCAATGTATCATTAGAGAGGTTTAGCAGACCAACGGGTACCCGGTACATGTACTTGTACATGTAGTTTACAAGTTAGAACTATGCGTACCACTCTACCAGTTCACATAATTTTTCTTGTTTAGCAGTTTTGATGTGTACTTGAATTGTCCTTGTTAATGTTTAAAATGTAATTTTTCATTTATATTCTCTTTTTTTAATCTGACTACTGGCAGTACTGGCATGCCAGCAGTTCTTGTCGAGGACCATTTCTCGCTGGTGCAATGTTACATCATATTTTCGTATATAATTTTATGTGTTGATAAAATGACGTAACAATGCACTGATGAAAAATAGTACTCAACGATAACTGATCGCATGCCAATATTGATTAATTACAGACAAAAACTGAAGGTTGCAAGTGTTATTTTTTATTGAACACCATTGTTTAAAATAACTTTTTATATATGTGACGGTCAGACCGGTTTAAATACCAGTGTTCAGTTGGTAGAGCACCTGACTAGAGATTCAGGGGGCCCAGGTTTAATTCCTGGTTTGGTCCTTCATTATTTCTCCCAGCCTGTTACAATATTAAGGCTTGGACGTTTCTGTACTTAGCCGATTCGGTACATATCACTATACATGAGATGCGATACGATACATATCACGATACATTGCAACTAAATGAAAACATGAATAAGGGTTAAAAATTTATTCAATCTGTCGATGTATTACCGCATGTCCAAAGTTATTTTGATATATTTAAAATGAGCGTTGCACAATTTACAAATTACTTAAGTCTCATATACACTACTTTTTCATTAACAAGTAATCCAAAAGTTGTCCACACTCCAGATTTAGCTTCCTACAGGTTTGACAACTTTACAAGGTTTTCCGCCATCTTTGTACTTTCATATTAGGCGCGCAGACTAAAAAATAGCCGATATATGAAGCTCAGATATTTTTGGAAAATAAAACAAAGTCCGCATAGGTATCGTAATGTATTAATGGTAAATGTAACAATCCAAATATCGTCAAAATAAATACCGTGATGCACCGGTGCATCGGTGGATCGTTCCATCCCCATACAATATTGGTGTTGTAACCAACCCCTGGAACTGACAGGTTAACTCCTGCCAGGGGAAGAGCAAGGGGTGATCTTTGAGGGTGAAGATCATTTAAGGGGGGGGGGGGGATGTGATGGTCAGACTGGTTTGAATACCGGTGCCAGATACATGTAGCTCAGTTGGTAGAGCACTTGACTAGAGATTCAGAGGGCAAGGTTCGAATCCCAGTCTGTTCTGTCATTATTTCTCCCATCTTGTACATATATATCAGATCTATTCAAGTCAGTGTCAGCTACATTATGCATAAACAATTTTACCCTCTCCTAAACCACAAACTTTCTTATTAGTGGATTCAGCTTACTGCTGATTGGCTGCTGTTGCAGCAGACTTATAATATATGCACGCACAAAACACAATGAACTTATCAGAGAATGAAAAATTCATCGAGTTACCTTCAACTGTTGGAATTTGGGTATTTTTTAAAAATGTATACTTGTGACAAAACATATGATTATGTGGTACATACAGCTGTAGCTTTATGAAGAAAATTTTGGTTAGACCATATATACCTATCATGCAAGTAAATGATTTTTACAAAAAACTTGCAATTTATGGCGCACGAAATATACGCTAGTTTTATAAAGATTGACATACATGTAATGTAACACATTCTGTGAAAAATAATCTATTAAAAATTCTTCATTAAGTTTACTCATACATGTTTTATGCTTATTACACATACTATTGTTTTTAAGAAATGTAATTTAAAAGAAAAGAAACCAAAACCCTCACCAAATTTATTTGCAAAAAAAAAAACCGGTAGAATTGATAAAACATGGTATACCAGAAGGAAATACATGTACTTTGAGCTAATTATTATTTTTTTTTTATTTCAGCTCAAAACAGCCTCTTGTTACCACATGGCTTTTACCGGTACCTGTTGATTCTTGTGGGTCAGCTCCTGAGATTAACCTGTCACCTCTATCCACATGCATATTCCTTGTGTTCTACAGACTATTTACCGGTAATTCAAATTAAATCCGATAATGCATGAACAATAATGGAACTTGAAGAAAGCATCATGCCATGTTGTGGTTTGTGTTTGATAAGAAATTATGAAAACAAAATTAAGGTTGTTTAAAGAAATTCATAATTGCTGTGAAAATTTGTTTTTCAATAAAAGTATGCAATTATGTTTCCTTTATTTTTTATTTCATAAAGATATTTAGATGTGTTTACATAATTGAAAAATTCCCCCCCCCCTCCCCTCTATTTAATTGTCTGCATTAAGATTACATGTAGGATATGTAAATGTACATTTGACTTTGAAATAACATCTGCTATGATAATTACTTTTGAAATGAACAAGAAACAACCTATTTCTACCTTTCTAAGGTATATATGCAGAAAAAAAGTAGAAAAACATGTCAAATTTGAACATTTTTCATGGAAATCAACTCTGTCTCCAGCTACCTGGGTGTTTGAAGTTTATTTTAATTTAAGGCAGATGTCTAACTTGTAGGTTGTATCTTACTATTTTAGCATGGTTAGAAGGAGACTAGAAATCAAAATAGATTAGATATTCACTAAATATGATTGTTAGCTTACTTTTTTTCATAAAAACAAGAAATCACAAGCAGGACAGCTGTCTATTTGTTAATTAAAATGGTGTAAATCATAAAATAAACAAATAATTAGGATCAAATTTTAGAATCATTGATGATTGTTTTCAAATATGTGTGAGAAATGACTCAAGGAAATTGCCATAAGTTTCATAAAATTAGGTTAAACATTTTTAACCATGACTTTTTATGAAAATCAAAAGATGGGGGGGGGGGGGTATACATGTAAGGATATTTCTAAGTGATGTGAAGCTTTTATCATGATTATATAATGTAGATGCATGTTGTATTGAATAAGGTTTCTTTTCAAAGGTGGTTGAACAACAATTGACCTCTAAAAGGTCAGGTAAAGATGTTTTACTATGGAGAACCCTGTAAATCTGTGTTTATTAATGGAAATTGGAAATGGGGGGTTCACTTAAATGGCCATATTTTTATTAAACCTCAATGGAATTTGCAATATGTAGTATTCTTTTTCTCAGAATTGCATTAGCTTTCTTATTCTAAGACAAACCGTCTTTTCATAAAATGTTAGTGTACTAATTGCAGTTAAAGGTACATGTACAAGGAATAGTTTCGGATAAAGAACCGTCAATATTTTTGTAAAATTGATAGTGACTGTACGTGAAGATTTACCAGTGTTGCGTAGATTCATGAAATGAATTTTAATGTTTATCAATAGTTAATGGGATGTCTCTTGTTGGAATTGGTAAGGCCTAAAAAAAAAATAGTGTGTTTAGGGTAACACTGATGAAAAAATTAGGTTAGGTAGGTGGGGATTTTTTTTTATTTTATCTATTTTTTTTTGGCCTGAATCCTAAGAATGTTTGTTTGTTTCATATTTAAAAACGTATTTTTTATTGGAAATAAGATGAAATTCACAGTCGGATAAAATCAGGCATCTAAAAATGGTAGGATCGGGGCCATTTTTGTAGGTTAGGTCGGGTTACCCGAAACCCACAACTTTTTTTTTTTAGGCCTAAGCAATATTAAGGCCCCAAATTTTAAGTACATGAGAAGCAGTAATAAATTGTGAAACTTGCGGCTTTGACTGTTGTGTTGCCTTTACACAGTGAAATTGAAGGTTACAAACTGGAGGTTATATAACATGAAATGGAGGTGGATGGGATATTATATGCCTATTTAGTATGTACTGGGTATGAGGACAATAGCAAGTTTATTGTCCCCCAAGACAGCAACTATTTCATGAGGCAAAGCCAAGGGAAATAGTTGATGAGGGGTGGGACAATAAACTTGCTATTGTCCAGATAGTCAGTTAATTGGTATATTATTGTACCGAAAAAAACTTTATTTGTCAGCGATGCAGAATTTCTTGATGATAAACAAATTAGAGTTATCAAACTTTGTATTTAATGCGGTGATCTAATTAGGTCAGAGGTGTTCCGAGTTTAAAAAGGAGGGAAATCAAATTCTGCTGATGATGGTTTTGATGACTATTCACCATGGGCAGATAGCATGGATACTATTTCAAATTAGATAGAAAGCAAGTTTGTGTGGGCTTCTAGTGATCAGTTTGTCCGTCTGTCCATCCGAGATCGCTTGACCGGAGCATAGCTTCTCTCCCCTTGGCCCAATCTGGCTCATACCTCATCCACAGGGTTCCTTTGGGTTAAGGATGTGCTGTGACCTTGAACCATGTTGTTAGGTATAAGGTTAAGGTCATAGTAGAATTACATATATAACATCCTTGTCTGGGGCATATCTTCTCTCCCTTTGGTCCAATCTGGCTAATACTCACAGACTGTCTTTATCGTTAATCGATGTGCAGTGACCTTGCATGAAATTTCTAGGTAAAGGGTGAAATATCATATCGGATCATGCAAAAATCCTTTTTTCAGAGCATATATACTTTCTACTAACCCCTATAGGGCTCAGACTTCACATAAGCAGAGCTTTTGAGTAAAGGGTGTGTAGTGACCTTGAACCTATTTTCAAGGTAAACTGTGAAGGTCATAGCAGAATTATATTTAAAAAATCCTTGTCTGGAGTACATCTTCTCTCCCTTTGCTCCAATCAGGCTCATACTTCACCCACATGATGCCTTTGATCAAAGGATATGCAATGACCTCGAATGATATTTGTAGATCAAGTGTCAAGGTCATATCAGATCACACAAAAATCCATATTTTAAGAGCATATATATACTCTCCTTTTAGCCCCTAATTGGCTAATATTTTGCCTAAACAGAGCTTATTGGTTAATGGCGTGCAGTGACCTTGAACCATGTCAATGTGAAGGTCATAGCAGATCTTAATAAAATTAGTTTTAGACAGTAGATTATTTCCCGGATATGCTTAATCTTGGTCAGATTCAACAAAAATGCCTATATGTTAGGGGCAATGAAACAGCTAAATGCCAGCTGGAAAAATTTCAAGTTATAGGTCAAGGTCAAAGCAAAATTCTCTAAAATAACATCAGCGGGGCCCTTTGAAATGTTCACCATCAATAGTAATTTTAAATAAAAATATTCACAGAGGAATAATAAAATTAAGTAAACTATACATCGATAAGTTTCTGACAATTGATGATGCAACAAGCACATAGTACGAAAGGTCAACCCTTTGAAAAGCAGTGTAGAGGAAATGTTGCTCAGAATTATGTTTTAAACAAAATTGATTTTTTACGGACATTTAATTTTGCATTCTGGGTTAAGAAATTAGATGTTAGTTCCAGGTAAAGTTAACTTTTACCTAAAATGAAGTCAAATTTGTTAAGTCGTACTTAAAACCATTCGGATTTTGTTAAGTCATACCAAGAATCATTCGATTTTTAAAATCTTTTTTGTACCTAAGTTACTTTTGTCATTAGATTAAGAACACTGCTTCTTAGAGGTACTTCTA
Organism: Magallana gigas; assembly: GCF_963853765.1. Taxonomy (NCBI): domain Eukaryota; kingdom Metazoa; phylum Mollusca; class Bivalvia; order Ostreida; family Ostreidae; genus Magallana; species Magallana gigas. Next base: position 49,209,492 of record NC_088860.1, on the reverse strand, counting down.
GCATTACTTTCGACATTAGCGGAAAACCCACTCGTTGCTTTGCAACGAGCTTTGCTCTAGTTTTTAATTATTATTATTCTTCTTGTTTTTCCTTCTGACTTCTTTTTTGCTTTATATCTCAAAAATTCTTCAACCGATTTACAAGAAATTTTCAGGGATTATGTTAAATTCTTGTCCCTTGAAGCTTTTAAACTTTCAGTCATTAAGTCACTTCCGTTTTCTAGTTACGTCATTTTAAACATTTCCAAAAAGTGATTTTGTCAAGGACTTTTCTCGTAAACGGTTGTTCATAAAGACTTGAAATTTTCTGTGATTGTAAATCTGCAGATTAACTTATGGCATTTTAACAAAAAAAATTATTTTGTCACTTCCGGTCGAAACCGGAAGTGATTCAAATTTTTCGAAAAATTAAATTTGTTGATCAAACAAAAAAAGTATACGGTTTTTGTAGAGCTTATTGATCTGATCCTAACACTGAAATCCGTTTTAAAATCGGACAATGTATTAAAGAGATATCGGGGTTGAAAAATTGATTTTTCCGGAAATTTTGTTTCCGCGTCCTTGGTTTAAAAAATAGCGGAATGTTAAAAGTAAAGTTAACTCGTACCAAAAATATTTGTTAAGTCGTACTTGGACACATTCGGATTTTTTGTTGTTAAGTCGTTCTTGAAATCAGGAAGGTTTTTGTTAAGTCGTACTTAAAATCATTCGGATTTTGTTAGGTCGTACCAGAAATAATTCGATTTTTTTCATCTTTTTATTTTAGTTACTCTTGTTATTGGTTTAAGAGCTCTGCTTCTTACAGGAACTTCCAGCTTTACTTCCGACATTAACGGAAGACCCACTCGTTGCTTTGCAACGAGCTTTGCTCTAGTTCTTTTTTTTCTTTTTCAGAATTTTTTGGAGAGCTATTTCTCAAAAACTATCCAACCGATTCACACAAAATTTTCAGGACGGATAGAGCATGATCGGCGCTACATATTATAAAATTTTTAATTGATGACGTCACTTCCGGTTTCAGAAATTGACTATTTTGTAAATTTTTAAGGGTCATTTTGTCCACGCAACTTCTCCAAAATTAATAAAGATAGAAGGTTAAAATTTTCAAGGATTGTAGATGAATGTATGTAGATGTACCCCCATGCTTCCAATGATGAACATTTGTAAAGGCTTCAAAGCTCGCCTGAACCTGAAAATTGGCACCAAATTTTTTCACGAAATTTTTACACATTTTCTGTGATATCTTTTGATGTATAAATAATTTGTTAAAACATGTAATGCAAAAGTCGTTTCAAATTACACGGGCTTTCGTTTAGTATAAAAAAAGGGGGCTGGCCCCTCAAATTAGGGGCCAAGAGGGCTGTAAAGTTTTTACAATAACTCTTTACTGAATAATAATTTGCTATTAATTATAGAAGCAAAAATGTTTATTGTTGGGCTGTTTATCTATACAGTACCATACTTAAGTCATATGTTACGTAATAAGGGGTTTCAAGGGGCCAGAAATTCAAAATTTCGATCATTAATATACGAAAAAGGAGAAATATTTTGAAAAGCATTGTAGAACAAAAGTTGCTTAAAATAATGTTCTGTGCAATATGCCACCTTAATTTTTTTTTGTTCATGACCCCATTTAGGAGATAAAGGGCCGGCCCCTAAAACACATTTGTAAAGATATCCTAAGAACGGTTAACATTCGTGAACACTTGTTGAACAAAATATGTTTATATTTGCAAGACCTTTTATTTGATATCAAGAAAAAGGGGCTGACCCCTCAAATTAGGGGCCAGAATTAAGTCTTTTTATAATAACTCTTTTCTGACCAATAATCTGATATAAATAATAAAGCAACAAAGGAGCTTTTATTAAGCTTAAATTAAAGCTGAAATCCGTTTTAAAATCGGACGATGCATTACAAAAATATTGGGATTGAAAAATTGAGTTTTCCGGAAATTTTAATTCCATCTTCTTGGTTAAGAAAATAGTGTTCTGTTAAAAGTTAGATTAACTCGTACCTATAATAATTTGGAAATTGTTAATTCGTACTTGAAGACATTCGGGACTTTTTTTTATTAAGTCTTTCTAGAAATTGTAAAGGTTTTTGTTTATTCGTTTTTGAAATCATTCAGACATTGTTAAGTCGTACTAAGAATTATTCGATTTTTTAAAAATATTTTTTAAGTTTTCTTTGTAGTTGGTTTTAGAACTCTGCTTCTTACAGGAACTTCTATCTTTACTCTCGACACCACCGGAAGACCCACTCGTTGCTTTGCAACGAGCTTTGCTCTAGTTCTTTTTATTTTTTTTTTCTGACTCCTTTTCGGCTTTATAACTCAAAAAGTTTACAACCGATTTTAATGAAACTTTCAGAGATTATGTGCAATTATAATACCACAAAGTTTATGAAGTTTCTTTGAAAAAATCACTTCCGTTTTAACGTTACGTCATTTTTAAAATTTTCAAAAATTCATTTTGTCCGCGGCGTTTCTCAAACACGCTTTAAGATTGAGGCTTGAAATTTTCAATGGTTATGAATTGGTCGATTTACCTCTGTAATAAGGCGCGAAATGAAAATCTGTCTCTTCCGGTCGAAACCGGAAGTGAAACACATTTTTCAAAAAAATGAATTTTCTGATCAAATCAAAAATGAATATGCATTTTGTAGAACTTATTAAGCTGAATCTAACACTGAAAGCCGTTTTAAAATCGGACGATGCATTACAGAGATATCGGGGTTTAAAAATTGATTTTTCCGGAAATTTTGATTCCGCGTCCTTGGTTTGAAAAATAGCGTAATGTTTATAGTAAAGTTAACTCGTACCAAAAATAATTGTTAAGTCGTACTTAAACACATTCGGATTTTTTTGTTAAGTCGTTCTAAAAATCAAAAAAAGGTTTTGTTAATTCGTACTTAAAATCATTCGGAATTGTTAAGTCGTACCAGGAGTAATTCGATTTTTTCATCTTTTTATTTTAGTTACTCTTGTTATTGGTTTAAGAGCTCTGCTTTTTACAGGATCTTCTAGCTTTACTTCTGACATTAAAGGAAGACCAACTCGTTGCTTTGCAACGAGCTTTGCTCTAGTTAGGGTCTTCCGTTTCCAACGGAGGACCCTCTTGTTATTCTATTGTTTCTTTTTATTATTAGGGTCTTCCGTTTTCAACGGAAGACCCTCTTGTTATTCTTCGGTTTCTTTTTATTATTATTATACTTTTTCTTTTTTTTTCTGACTCCTTCTCGGCTTTATAAATCAAAAAGTTTCCCACCGATTTTGAAGAAACTTTCAGAGATAATGTGTAACTATTATCCCTCAAAGATGTTAAAGTTTTCTTGACAACGTCACTTCCGTTTTTACGTTACGTCATTTTTAAAATTTTCAAAAAGTCATTTTGTCCGCGGCGTTTCTCAAAAACGATTTAAGATAAAGACTTGAAATTTTCAATGGTTATGATTTGGTCGATTTACCTCTGTAATAAGGCTCGAAATGAAAATCGGTCACTTCCGGTCGAAACCGGAAGTGAAACAAATTTTTCGAAAAAATGAATTTTCTGTTCAAATCAAAAACGAATATGTGTTTTGTAGAACTTATTAAGCTGAATCTAACACTGAAAGCCGTTTTAAAATCGGACGATGCATTACAGAGATTTCGGGGTTTAAAAATTGATTTTTCCGGAAATTTTGATTCCGCGTCCTTGGTTTAAAAAATAGCATAATGTTCATAGTAAAGTTAACTCGTACCAAAAATAATTGTTAAGTCGTACTTAAACACATTCGGATTTTTTTTGTTAAGTCGTTCTTAAAATTAAAAAAGGTTTTAGTTAATTCGTACTTAAAATCATTCGGATTTTGTTAAGTCGTACCAGGAATAATTCGATTTTTTTCATCTTTTTATTTTAGTTACTCTTGTTATTGGTTTAAGAGCTCTGCTTCTTACAGGAGCTTCCAGCTTTACTTCCGGTAGTAACGGAAGACCCACTCGTTGCTTTGCAACGAGCTTTGCTCTAGTTATTAGGGTCTTCCGTTTTCAACGGAAGACCCTCTTGTTATTCTTCGGTTTCTTTTTATTATTATTATTATTATTCTTTTTCTTTTCTTCTGACTCCTTTTTTGCTTCATAACTCAAAAAGTGTTTAACCGATTTTGATGAAATTTTCAGAGATTTTTGTAAGTTGGCGTCCCTCAAAAATATTAAAGTTTTAAAGAGAACGTCACTCCCGTTTTGACGTGACGTCATTTTTAAAAATTTCAAAAAGTCATTTTGTCCCGGACTTTTCTCAAAAACGCTTTAAGATAGAGGCTTGAAATTTTGAATGGTTATGATTTGATCGATTTACCTCTGTAATAAGGCTGGAAATGAAAATCTATCACTTCCAGTCGAAACCGGAAGTAAAACAAAATTTTCGAAAAAATGAATTTTCTGATTTAATCAAAAATGTATATGTGTTTTGTAGAGCTTATTAAGCTGAATCTAACACTGAAAACCGTTTTAAAATCGGACGATGCATTGCAGAGATATCGGGGTTTAAAAATTGATTTTTCCGGAAATTTTGATTCTGCGTCCTTGGTTTAAAAAATAGCGTAATGTTCAAAGTAATATTAACTCGTACCAAAAATAATTGTTAAGTCGTACTTGGACACATTCGGATTTTTTTTGTTAAGTCGTTCTTGAAATCAGAAATGTTTTTGTTAAGTCGTACTTAAAATCATTCGGATTTTGTTAAGTCGTACCAGGAATAATTCGATTTTTCATCTTTTTATTTAAGTTACTCTTGTTATTGGTTTAAGAGCTCTGCTTCTTACAGGAACTTCCAGCTTTACTTCCGACATTAACGGAAGACCCACTCGTTGCTTTGCAACGAGCTTTGCTCTAGTTATTATTATTCTTTTTCTTTATTTTTCTGACTTTTTTAAAGCTTAATATCTCAAAAAGTTTTCAACAGATTAACATAAAACTTTCAGGGATTATGGCAAATTACTGTCCCTAAAAGATGTTAATTTTTTAAGTACAACGTCACTTCCGTTTCTACGTTACATCAATTTTTAAATTTTAAAAAAGTGATTTTGTCCAGGGCGTTTTTCAAAAATGCTTAAAGATAAAGACTTGGAATTTTCTGTGTTGAAGCATTGATCGTTTTTATTGGGACATAAGGCTGGAATTTAGTTTCCGACACTTCCGGTCGAAACCGGAAGTGTTTTAAAATTTTCGAATTTTCGAATTTTTCGTTTCAATTTCAAATGTTTATGAGGTTTGTAGAGTTGGTCATGCTGAATACGAAACTGAAATCCGTTTAAAAATCGGAAGATGCATTATAGAGATATCGGGGTTTAAAAATTGATTTTTCCGGAAATTTTCTTTCCGCGTCCTTGGTTTAAAAAATAGCGTAATGTTCAAAGTAAAATTAACTCGTACCAAAAATAATTGCTAAGTCTTACTTAGACACATTCGGATTTTTTTTGTTAAGTCGTTCTTAAAATTGGAAAGGTTTTTGTTAAGTCGTACTTAAAATCATTCGTATTTTATTAAGTCGTACCAGGAATAATTCGATTTTTTTTCATTTTTTTCTTTTACTCTTGTTGTTGGTTTAAGAGCTCTGCTTCTTACTGGAACTTCCAGCTTTACTTCCGACATTGACGGAAGACCCACTCGTTGCTTTGCAACGAGCTTTGCTCTAGTTATTATTCTTTTTCTTTTCTTCTGACTCCTTTTTTGTTTCATAACTCAAAAGGTTTTTAACCGATTTTTATGAAATTTTCAGAGATTTTTGCAAATTGGCGTCCCTCAAAAGTTTTAAAATTTTAAAGAGAACGTCACCCCCGTTTTGACGTGACGTCATTTTTAAAAATTTAAAAAAGTCATTTTGTCCCCGACTTTTCTCAAAAACGCTTTAAGATAGAGGCTTGAAATTCTCAATGGTTGTGATTTGGTCGATTTACCTCTGTAATAAGGCTCAAAATAAAAATTGGTCGCTTTCGGTCGAAAGCGGAAGTGAAACTAATTTTTCGGAAAAATGAATTTTCAGATCAAATCAAAAATGAATATGTGTTTTGTAGAGCTTATTAAGCTGAATCTAACACTGAAAGCCGTTTTAAAATCGGACGATGCATTACAGAGATATCGGGGTTTAAAAATTGATTTTTCCGGAAATTTTGATTCCGCATTTTTGGTTAAGAAAGTAGTATCAAGTTCTTGGTTAAATTAACTTGTACCTAAAAATTAATTGTTAAGTCGTACTGTAACACATTCGGATTTTTTTTGTTAAGTCGTTCTTGAAATCGGAAAGGTTTTTGTTAAGTCATACGTAAAATCATTCGGATTTTGTTAAGTCGTACCAGGAAAAATTCGATTTTTTTCATCTTTTTATTTTAGTTACTCTTGTTATTGGTTTAAGAGCTCTGCTTCTTACAGGAACTTCCAGCTTTACTTCCGACATTAACGGAAGACCCAATCGTTGCTTTGCAACGAGCTTTGCTCTAGTTATTATTCTTTTTCTTTTCTTCTGACTCCTTTTTTGCCTCATAACTCAAAAGGTTTTTAACCGATTTTGATGAAATTTTCAGAGATTTTTGCAATTTGGCGTCCCTCAAAAATGTAAAAGTTTTAAAGAGAACGTCACCTCCGTTTTGACGTGACGTCATTTTTAAAAATTTCAAAAAGTCATTTTGTCCCGGACTTTTCTCAAACACGTTTTAAGATAGAGGCTTGAAATTTGGAATGGTTATGATTTGATCGATTTACCTCTGTAATAAGGCTGGAAATGAAAATCTATCACTTCCGGTCGATAATTGTTAAGTCGTACTTAAACACATTCGGATTTTTTTGTTAAGTCGTTCTAAAAATCAAAAAAAGGTTTTGTTAATTCGTACTTAAAATCATTCGGAATTGTTAAGTCGTACCAGGAGTAATTCGATTTTTTCATCTTTTTATTTTAGTTACTCTTGTTATTGGTTTAAGAGCTCTGCTTTTTACAGGATCTTCTAGCTTTACTTCTGACATTAAAGGAAGACCAACTCGTTGCTTTGCAACGAGCTTTGCTCTAGTTAGGGTCTTCCGTTTCCAACGGAGGACCCTCTTGTTATTCTATTGTTTCTTTTTATTATTAGGGTCTTCCGTTTTCAACGGAAGACCCTCTTGTTATTCTTCGGTTTCTTTTTATTATTATTATACTTTTTCTTTTTTTTTCTGACTCCTTCTCGGCTTTATAAATCAAAAAGTTTCCCACCGATTTTGAAGAAACTTTCAGAGATAATGTGTAACTATTATCCCTCAAAGATGTTAAAGTTTTCTTGACAACGTCACTTCCGTTTTTACGTTACGTCATTTTTAAAATTTTCAAAAAGTCATTTTGTCCGCGGCGTTTCTCAAAAACGATTTAAGATAAAGACTTGAAATTTTCAATGGTTATGATTTGGTCGATTTACCTCTGTAATAAGGCTCGAAATGAAAATCGGTCACTTCCGGTCGAAACCGGAAGTGAAACAAATTTTTCGAAAAAATGAATTTTCTGTTCAAATCAAAAACGAATATGTGTTTTGTAGAACTTATTAAGCTGAATCTAACACTGAAAGCCGTTTTAAAATCGGACGATGCATTACAGAGATTTCGGGGTTTAAAAATTGATTTTTCCGGAAATTTTGATTCCGCGTCCTTGGTTTAAAAAATAGCATAATGTTCATAGTAAAGTTAACTCGTACCAAAAATAATTGTTAAGTCGTACTTAAACACATTCGGATTTTTTTTGTTAAGTCGTTCTTAAAATTAAAAAAGGTTTTAGTTAATTCGTACTTAAAATCATTCGGATTTTGTTAAGTCGTACCAGGAATAATTCGATTTTTTTCATCTTTTTATTTTAGTTACTCTTGTTATTGGTTTAAGAGCTCTGCTTCTTACAATCGGACGATGCATTACAGAGATATCGGGGTTTAAAAATTGATTTTTCCGGAAATTTTGATTCCGCATTTTTGGTTAAGAAAGTAGTATCAAGTTCTTGGTTAAATTAACTTGTACCTAAAAATTAATTGTTAAGTCGTACTGTAACACATTCGGATTTTTTTTGTTAAGTCGTTCTTGAAATCGGAAAGGTTTTTGTTAAGTCATACGTAAAATCATTCGGATTTTGTTAAGTCGTACCAGGAAAAATTCGATTTTTTTCATCTTTTTATTTTAGTTACTCTTGTTATTGGTTTAAGAGCTCTGCTTCTTACAGGAACTTCCAGCTTTACTTCCGACATTAACGGAAGACCCAATCGTTGCTTTGCAACGAGCTTTGCTCTAGTTATTATTCTTTTTCTTTTCTTCTGACTCCTTTTTTGCCTCATAACTCAAAAGGTTTTTAACCGATTTTGATGAAATTTTCAGAGATTTTTGCAATTTGGCGTCCCTCAAAAATGTAAAAGTTTTAAAGAGAACGTCACCTCCGTTTTGACGTGACGTCATTTTTAAAAATTTCAAAAAGTCATTTTGTCCCGGACTTTTCTCAAACACGTTTTAAGATAGAGGCTTGAAATTTGGAATGGTTATGATTTGATCGATTTACCTCTGTAATAAGGCTGGAAATGAAAATCTATCACTTCCGGTCGAAACCGGAAGTAAAACAAATTTTTCGAAAAAATGAATTTTCTGATTTAATCAAAACTGTATATGTGTTTTGTAGAGCTTATTAAGCTGAATCTAACACTGAAAGCCGTTTTAAAATCGGACGATGCATTACAGAGATATCGGGGTTTAAATATTGATTTTTCCGGAAATTTTGATTCCGCGTCCTTGGTTTAAAAAATAGCGTAATGTTCAAAGTAATATTAACTCGTACCAAAAATAATTGTTAAGTCGTACTTGGACACATTCGGATTTTTTTTGTTAAGTTGTTCTTGAAATCAGAAAGGTTTTTGTTAAGTCATACTTAAAATCATTCGGATTTTGTTAAGTCGTACCAGGAATAATTCGATTTTTTTCATCTTTTTATTTTAGTTACTATAGTTATTGTTTTAAGAGTTGTGCATCTTACAGGAACTTCCAGCTTTACTTCCAACATTAACAGAAGACCCACTCGTTGCTTTGCAACGAGCTTTGCTCTAGTTATTATACTTTTTCTTTTTTTTTCTGACTCCTTCTCGGCTTTATAACTCAAAAAGTTTCCAATCGATTTTAATGAAACTTTCAGAGATAATGTGAAATTATTATCAAAGATGTTTAAGTTTTCTTGACAACGTCCCTTCCGTTTTGACGTAACGTCATTTTTAAAATTATCAAAAAGTCATTTTGTCCGCGGCGTTTCTCAAAAACGCTTTAAGATAGAGGCTTGAAATGTTCAATGCTTATGATTTAATCGATTTTCCTCTGTAATAAGGCTGGAAATGAAAATCTGTCACTTCCGGTCGAAACCGGAAGTGAAACAAATTTTTCGAAAAAATGAATTTTCTGATCAAAGCAAAAATGAATATGTGTTTTGTAGAACTTAATAATCTGAATCTAACACTGAAAGCCGTTTTAAAATCGGACGATGCATTACAGAGATATCGGGGTTTAAAAATTGATTTTTCCGGAAATTTTGTTTCCGTGCTCTTGGTTTAAAAAATAGCGTAATGTTCAAAGTAAAGTTAACTCGTACCAAAAATAATTGTTAAGTCGTACTTGAACACATTCGGATTTTTTTTTGTTAAGTCGTTCTTGAAATCAGGAAGGTTTTAGTTAAGTCGTACTTAAAATCATTCAGATTTTGTTAAGTCGTACCAGGAATAATTCGATTTTTTTATATTTTTATTTTAGTTACTCTTGTCGTTGTTTTAAGAGCTCTGCTTCTTACACGAACTTCAAGCTTTACTTCCGACATTAACGGAAGACCCAATCGTTGCTTTGCAACGAGGTTTGCTCTAGTTAGGGTCTTCCGTTTCCAACGGAAGACCCTCTTGTTATTCTATTGTTTCTTTTTATTAAGGTCTTCCGTTTCCAACGGAAGACCTTATTGTTTTCGTTCGGTTTCTTTTTCCCTATTATTATTATTTTTTTTCTTTTTTTTTCCAACCAATTTTGTGTACGCGATTTCTCTAAAACTACACGACCGATTTACACGAAACTTTCAGGCCTGATGGATAATGATCTGAACCTTATTGGAATTTTTTTTTAATGATGACGTCACTTCCAGTTTTGAGTTATTTACAATTTAACGGTTTTCAGAGGGTCGGCTTGTCCAGGGGTAAACTCTTAAACGATTTAAGATATTGAGTTCAAAATTTTAGGGATTGTAGACGAAAGGTTGTAGATCTGACATGTGGTATATATATTTTCCTGTGACCAAAAGTGCCGAAGCTCGCCCGAGCTCGAAAATAACAGTTGAAAAAGCGTCGTGATTTTTCGTGGTTTTCTTTCAATATCTCTTTCTTCGATTGTATTTTGTTATAACATGTAGAACAAAAAATCTTTATAAAGTCAAGAGCTTTTAGGTGACACCACGAAAAAGGGGCTGGCCCTTCAAATAAGGGGCTGAGGGGGCTCTAAAGTCTTTTAATGATAACTTTTCACTGTGAAAAAATTGGTGATACGTTATAGAAGCAATTATGTTCATTCTAACGTTATATACCTAGACATGGCAATCATTTACTCCTATGTTACGTAATTAGGGGTTTTAAGGGGCCAGAAGTCCAAAACTTTGATGCTTAATATCTCAAAATGGAGGAAAATTTTGATAAGCAATATTGAACAAAAGATGCTCAAAATAATGAGCTTAACAATCTGCAACCATAATTTCTTTGTTATGCGGTCCCTAAAAGGAGTTGCAGGGTCGGCCCCTAAAATGACCCTCTGAAGATATCTCGAGAACAGTACAAAATTTGTAAACACTTGTTGAACAAAAAGTGTTTGAATTGATTAGAGCTTTCATTTAAAATCATGAAAAAGGGGCTGGCCCTTCAAATAAGGGGCTGAGGGGGCTCTAAAGTCTTTTAATGATAACTTTTTACCGTGAAATATTTTGTGATACGTTATAGAAGCAATTATGTTCATTCTAACGTTATTCACCTATACATGGCAGTCATTTACTTCTATGTTACGTAATTAGGGGTTTTATGGGGCCAGAAGTCCAAAACTTTGATGCTCAATATCTCAAAATGGAGGACAATTTTGATAAGCAATATTGAACAAAAGATGCTCAGAATATTGAGCTTAACAATCTGCAACCATAATTTCTTTGTTATGCAGTCCCTAAAAGGAGTTACAGGGTCGGCCCCTAAAATGACCCTCTGAAGATTTCTCGAGAACAGTACAAAATTTGTAAACCCTTGTTGAACAAAAAGTGTTTGAATTGATTAGAGCTTTCATTTAAAATCATGAAAAAGGGGCTGGCCCTTCAAATAAGGGGCAAAGGGGGCTCTAAAGTATATTAATGATAACTTGTTACTGTGAAATATTTTGTGATGCGTTATAGAGGCAATTATGTTCATTCTAATGTTATTTACCTATACATTGCAGTCATTTACTCCTATGTTACGTAATTAGGGATTTTAAGGGGCCAGAAGTCCAAAACTGTTATGCTCAATATTTCAAAATAGAGGAAAATTTTGAAAAGCAATATTGAACGAAAGATGCTCAAATTATTGAGCTTAACAATTTGCAACAATAATTTCTTTGTTATGCGGTCCTTAAACGGAGTTACAGGGTCGGCCCCTAAAACGACTCTGTCAAGATATCTCGAGAATGGTACATAATTTGTAAACTCTTCTTGAACAAAATGTGTTTGAGCTGACAAGAATACTCTTATGACATCAAAAAAAGGGGCTGGCCCTTCATTTAAGGTGCTGAGGGGGCTCTAACGTCTTTTAATGATAAATTTTTACCGTAAAATATTTTGTGATACGTTATAGAGGCAATTAAGTTCATTCTAAGGTTATTCATCTATACATGGTAATCATTCACTCCTATGTTATGTAATTAGGGATTTTAAGGGGCCAGAAGTCCAACACTTTGATCTTCAATCTGGAAAGCAGTATTTAACAAAAGATGCTCAAAATGATGTGCTTAACAATGTACAACCATTCATTGTTTGTTATCTGGACCTTAAAATGAGTTTTAGGACCGGATAACAAAACAATTTTTCAAAGATATCTCAAAAACGGTAACCTATTTCTAAAAAGGAGCTGATCCCTCAAAAAAGGACACCAAAGGGACAGATAGTCTTTCACCCATTACACTCATAGGTTCCGCCTCCTTTTCTGGATACGTTTCGTTGACGAAGATCAAGAGTCAGGTCATTTCTTATTCTAAAAATTTGACGGAAGACCTCCTCGTTGCTCGCAACGAGATCGTGTCTAGTTATTATTATTATTCTTTTTCTTTTCTTCTGACTCCTTTTTTGCTTCATAACTCAAAGAGTTTTTAACCGATTTTGATGAAATTTTCAGAGATGTTTGCAAGTTGGCGTCCCTCAAAAATGTTAAAGTTTTATAAAGAACGTCACCTCCGTTTTGACGTGACGTCATTTTTAAAAATTTCAAAAAGTCATTTTGTCCCGGACTTTTCTCAAAAACTCTTTAAGAAAGAGGCTTGAAAATTTCAATGGTGATGATTTGGTCGATTTACCTCTGTAATAAGGCTGGAAATGAAAATCTGTCACTTCCAGTCGAAACCGGAAGTGAAACAAATTTTTCGAAAAAATGAATTTTCTGATAAAATGAAAAATGAATATGTGTTTTGTAGAGCTTAATTAGCTGAATCAAACACTGAAAGCTGTTTTAAAATCGGACGATGCATTACAGAGATATCGGGGTTTAAAAATTGATTTTTCCGGAAATTTTGATTCCGCGTCCTTGGTTTAAAAAATAGCGTCATGTTCAAAGTAATATTAACTCGTACCAAAAATAATTGTTAAGTCGTACTTGAACAATTCGGATTTTTTTTGTAAAGCTGTTCTTCAAATCGGAAAGGTGTTTGTTAAGTCGTACTTAAAATCATTCGTATTTTGTTAAGTCGTACCAGGAATAATTCGATTTTTTTCATTTTTTTCTTTTAGTTACTTTTGTTGTTGGTTTAAGAGCTCTGCTTCTTACAGGAACTTCCAGCTTTACTTCCGACATTGACGGAAGACCCACTCGTTGCTTTGCAACGAGCTTTGCTCTAGTTATTATTATTATTCTTTTTCTTTTCTTCTGACTCCTTTTTTGCCTCATAACTCAAAAGGTTTTTAAATGATTTTGATGAAATTTTCAGAGATTTTTGCAAGTTGGCGTCCCTCAAAAATGCTAAAGTTTTTAAAAAAACGTCACCTCCGTTTTGACGTGACGTCATTTTTAAAAATTCCAAAAAGTCATTTTGTTCCGGACTTTTCTCAAAAACGCTTTAAGATAGAGGCTTGAAATTTGGAATGGTTATGATTTGATCAATTTACCTCTGTAATAAGGATGGAAATGAAAATCTGTCACTTCCAGTCGAAACCGGAAGTAAAACAATTTTTTCGAAAAAATGAATTTTCTGATTTTGTCAAAAATGTATATGTGTTTTGTAGAGTTTATTAAGCTGAATCTAACACTGAAAGCCGTTTTAAAATCGGACGATGCATTACAGAGATATCGGGGTTTAAATATTGATTTTTCCGGAAATTTTGATTCCGCGTCCTTGGTTTAAAAAATAGCGTAATGTTCAAAGTAATATTAACTCGTACCAAAAATAATTGTTAAGTCGTACTTGGACACATTCGGATTTTTTTTAATTAAGTCGTTCTTGAAATCAGAAAGGTTTTTGTTAAGTCGTACTTAAAATCATTCGGATTTTGTTAAGTCGTACCAGGAATAATTCGATTTTTTTCATCTTTTTATTTTAGTTACTCTTGTTATTGGTTTAAGAGCTTTGCTTCTTACAGGAACTTCCAACTTTACTTCCGACATTAACGGAAGACCCACTCGTTGCTTTGCAACGAGCTTTGCTCTAGTTATTATTATTCTTTTTCTTTTTTTCTGACTCCTTTTTTGCTTCATAACTCAAAAAGTATTCAACCGATTTCAATGAAACTTCCAGAGATTTTAGCAAGTTATCGTCCCCCAAAGATGTTAAAGTTTTAAAGACAACGTCACTTCCGTTTTGACGTTACGTCATTTTTAAAATTTTAAAAAAGTCATTTTGTCCGGGACTTTTCTCAAAAACGCTTTAAGATAGAGGCTTGAAATTTTCAATGGTTATGATTTGGTCGATTTACCTCTGTAATAGAGCTATAAAATGAAAATCTGTTACTTCCGGTCGAACTGGAAGCGAATCAAATTTTTTGAAAAATTGAATTTTTTGATCAAACAAAAAACGTATACGTATTTTGTAGAGCTTTTAAAACTGAATCTAATGCTGAAAACTGTTTAAAATTCGGAGGATGCATTACAGAGATATCGGGGTTTAAAAACTGATTTTCCCGGAAATTTTCATGCCGCGTTCTTGGTTTCAAAAATAGTGCAAAATTCACACTGAAAGTAACTTCTACTGTATCAATTCGTACTGATCATAAAACTTTATAAAAAACATAAAATTATATGCATATTGTATAGTTTGCAAAGCTAAATACAAAACTTAAATTCGTTTTAAAATCGGATACTGCATTGCAGAGATATCGGGGTTTAAATATTGATTTTTCCGGAAATGTTGATTCCTCGTTATTGGTTTAAAAAATAGTGCAAAATTCTCAGTTAAAGTAACTCCTGCTGAAAAGATTTCGTACAGGTCATATAAAACCGAACTCCTTTTTTAAATAGTTAATCAGAGTGTTTATTGAAACAATTTCGTTTATTCGGTCGATAATTACGTTGTTAGTTTTTATTAGTCTTATTAGTTTTAATCGAAAAAATTATCGTACGATTCACCATGTCAACCCGCCATGTTTTGACTGCGAACAACAGCTGATAGCGGTGTGTCAGAAGAATGGCCTTACAAGACGGCGATAGTGGAAATTTCAGCTCAACTAACGTATGACAGATTATAAAGGTATGTTTCAATACAGGATATATCGTATTGACTTTTTCTTTTCAAAGTGTTTGTGCACTTTTCAATCTATTCCGACATTCCCCTGACTCTAACCCCCGCTTTTGACGTGCGTAACAATATAAAAGCGGGCATTTGAGTCAGAGAAATCTCGGGATATTATCTGTTCAATGTATTTTCACGTTTATGTTTTGCACACTACTCTTTTGAATTTCTATATATTATTATGTATATGTATGTCCTTTTCTATATTGAACAACACACCACACACTGTAAACCAGTGCAATTAACATGGGTGGGGGTCCAAAGGCACACAAGAGTAGAATGTTGTAATTAGAGTGCATGTTTGCATGATGATAACTTTACCCTAAATATTTGAATATAGCAGATCTTTACCATATCACCTCCACTTAATCATGTTAATTAATGAATTAAAGAACTCAGGCTTGTGCTTAATTAAATAAATATATTTGACATGGTAAATATTCAGTCTAATTAAAATTAGAACTTTTGTCTGGCTCGCCGTTATATATGATTATCGCCTGTGAAAGAGCATGTAAAACAGAGTGCAAGATGAAAAGAACTTTAAGTTCAGATTTTAGGTAAATGTTCCCTGATATCTATAAAACATTCTTCTCAAGATTTGATTATTTCACAGAACATTGTAAATTCTTTGAGATTAGTTTATCTTTTATATATATTGAATTTTATTGATTCCTTTTAGGTAAACTTTACATGCAGAACACATCTACATTGTAAACAATTTTTACAGTAAGACAAATGTATGTAATAATTTTTACTACATGTGCCTCATCTCTCTCTCTCTCTCCTCTCTCTCTCTCTCTCTCTCTCTCTCTCTCTCTCTCTCTCTCTCTCTCTCTCTCTCTCTCTCTCATGCTTTTAATCTTGGCAAAGCATCACAGAGCAACATCATTTTGTGCATATCTCTATCTAGGAAAAGAAATCATCAATGCTTTAAATTTCAAAATGAGCACGTATTATCGTGCAATCCCTCATTTTTTCATTGTGCAACTAAAATCCAAAGCTTTGTAAAATTGTTTATGGAATTTTATACATACTAAACATAATATTGTTTTTAAAACCTGTCATTAATAAGAAAAGAGAAAAAAATCCTCGCTAAATTTATTTGCAAAAAAAACCCCAGTAGAATTCATTTAATAAAAAATGGTATAGCAGAAAATTATACTTTGAGGCTGTTCGGATGAAATACTGTAAGTCGTTTTAATTCCACCGTGTTAAAATTTCATGATTTTTACTAAAGTATCAATTGCGATGGTTTTAATTTCACGCTGCTTAAAAATTCAATTGATCAATTAGAAGCATTTAAGGAGGCCGACTTTAGTTTGCATTGCGCATGTTTTTGCGCATTCTAATAAAATACAGTTGATTTATACTTCTTATGAATTTTTTTCGATATCATTTATAAAATCGAACACAATAAACAAAATACAGATAAAAATATTAAGATTTTTATAGGAAATTTTTATTTTTAACACGATTTTTACGTTGTGCGGTAGGGGAGCATTGCCATTGCGCTTTTATGACGTCATGATAAAATGAAGCTTTGTAGGAGTACGTTTTAAGAAATAACATAAAAGAAAAAGTAAAAATTGTACGCTGTTGAAATTTTATATACAGAATAATGCTATCCTCGAGGACATTTTCTTCATTTTTGGAATGAATCCATTATACCAATCATCATTCGTGATGATCCAAATATATAGCAAAATTTGGTGCATTTTAATATTTTGAGATGGCCCTCACTAAAAACCAGACGGTAGAATTTTGTGTTTTTTACATATAAGGTAGGAAATTATATTACTAACAATATATAACAATTTGAGAAAAAAGCTATTGTAGTATTTTTTAAAACTGCTTTGATGTGCTGAAAATGACAGTTTCCTATATATTCCTATAGTAAATGTACCTCTATTTTGAGATGGTCCCTAAAAAGAACCAGACGGTCGATTTTCATGAACCTTCGCAAATAAACTAGAGTTGGTTTAAATTACATATGGTTAAAAAATAAAGAGTTATGCTATTGTAGTTTTCCCGCAAAAAAACCCAAATCGGCCTCCTTAAATTTCATAATTTTTGGTTAAAGTGTTCAAAATAATGCTTCTTAGGAAATCAAAAAATAGGGGGATGGTATAGTACATGTAAGGGTATTTCTAAGTGATGTGATGCTTTTGTCATGATAATATCATGTATATGTATGTAGTTTTGAATAAGGTTTCTTATTTAGGGAGGTTGAACAACAGTTGACCTCTAAAAGATTAGGTAAAGATGCTTTATTTACGGAGAGCACTATAAATCTGTGTTAAATAGAAGAAAATGGAAATGCTGGGTTCACTTAAATGGCCATATTTTTCTTAATCCTAAATGGAATTGGCAAAATGAGGTATACTTTTTCTTAGAATAGCATAAGCTTTGTAAGTTTAAGACAAGATGACTTTTCAGAGAATGTTAGTGTAAGTTTCAAGACTACATGGTATTTTCAGATTTCTCATTTAACTCTAATTTTGAGTGGATTTTGTACCAGAAGTAGTCAATTTTGGGAAAATGGATGATTTTGTTGGTTATATATGTCATTACATGATTAATAGCTATAATATACAAGGGAAGTAAATCCCTTTTTTAATGTCTAGAATGACCACCACTAGAGTAAAT
Organism: Magallana gigas; assembly: GCF_963853765.1. Lineage (NCBI taxonomy): Eukaryota > Metazoa > Mollusca > Bivalvia > Ostreida > Ostreidae > Magallana > Magallana gigas. Next base: position 49,191,856 of record NC_088860.1, on the reverse strand, counting down.
TGGCTTAGAGAGTAGGTATTTCCTATTCTGATGACAATTAATAGGCTTAAGTTAATTACCGAGATAAGAATTAATACCGCACAGTAAAAGAGTTTTGATCAATTGAATTATTTAAATAATAAATTTGCAGCAATTTTGCTGTCTGATTTCATGAAATAACATTAAGCAACCTGACTTATATAACTCAATTTTTTTAAAACAGCTTTTTTTTTTCATTCAAATAAAATTCACATGTAGACAAATGCAGTTTTCAAAGTATACAATATGTCAAAAAACTCAAGTTTTTGCTCCTTTCTATCCAAAAGTGATATTTTAGATATATTTACAGAATTCAAAAAGCCACCCCCTCTTTCCAATTGTCTCCATTACCATTACATGTTGGATATGTAAATGTACATTTGACCTTGAAATAACATCTGCTATGATAATTACTCTCGAAATGATCAAGAAACAACAAATGTTTACCCTTTTATTGTATATATGCATCAAAAATGTAGGAAAACATGTAAAATTTGAACATTTATCATGGAATTCTCATCCGTCCCCAGGTACCCGGTTGTGTTTGAATTTCATTTTAATTAAGAGCAGACATCACACTTGTAGGTCTTACTATTTTAGCAAAGTTAAAAGGAGACTAGAAACCAGAATAAATAAGATATTCACTAAATATGATTATAAGCTTACTGTTTCATGAAAACGAGAAATCACATGTATGGCAGCATGTCTTTTTGTGAAAAAAAATGTTACATTTCATCCATTTATCAAGAAAAGATTAATTTTCAATATCAGTGATGGTTGTTTTTAAATAAGTGTGAGAAATGACTTAAGGGAATCGCCACAAGTTTCATAATATTAGGTTAAAGTGTTCAAACTATTGCTTCTTAGGAAATCAAAAAATAGGGTGAGGGTATACATGTAAGGGTATTTCTAAGTGATGTGATGCTTTTGTCATGATAATATCATGTATATGTATGTAGTTTTGAATAAGGTTTCTTATTTAGGGAGGTTGAACAACAGTTGACCTCTATAAGATTAGGTAAAGATGCTTTATTTATGGAGAGCCCTATGAATCTGTGTTAAATAGAGGAAAGTGGAAATGCTGGGTTCACTTAAATGGCCATATTTTTCTTAATCCTTAATGGAATTGGCAAAATGAGGTATAATTTTTCTCAGAATAGCATAAGCTTTGTAAGTTTAAGACAAGATGACTTTTCAGAGAATGTTAGTGTAAGTTAAAGGTAGCAAGGGACAGTTTCGGATAAAGTACCCGTCAATATATTTGTAAAATTGAGAGTTGCTGTACTTGAAGGCTTATGAGTGTTGCTAAAATTCATGAAATGATTTTTAATGATTATCATTAGTTAGAGGGATGTCTCTTGTTGAAATTGATATTCAATATGTAGGCCCCATATGTTAGGTACATGAGATTCAGAAGTAAAATGCGAAACCTGTGGCTATGACTGTTGTGTTGACTTCAGACAGTGAAAATGCAAGTTACAGACGGGAGGGTAAATAACACGAAAATTAGGTTGATGGGGCATTATAAACTATACACCGGTAAGTTTCTGACATGTGATGGTGCAACATGCACATGGTACGGAAGGTCAACCCTTTGCAGGGAATTGGCTGGGGGAGGTCTAAAAAGCTGAAAAATAATGAAAAATTAGCAAAATATGGAAGGGTCAAAATCTCATAAAAACAGTATGTAGACAATTTTACAGGTTTTGACTAGTAATTATCTTCAGAAATTGGTGATTGGCCTTATAAAGAGTGAATTAAAGGTATTTGTGCTGAATGGGAACTGAGGAAATTCTAGTTACAGGGTTACGAAGACACACGTCCTCAGGCTACAATGAAATGTATCAAAAAAACTGTCCTGTGCCATCTAATGTCACGTATCAGGATATGTCATACTAATTACACTGCATGGTCAGTGTATTTTTTTTCAGAAATACTATGCATATGTTAATGTAAACACAGCTATAAATTATTAGTACCGGTACATGTATTAACACAGCTTATTGATATGTTTAATTTCAGCTATTGGTGGCCACATGGTTTTTCCTGTTGATTCGTTTCAGCTCTTGAGGTTAACCTGTCACCTCTACCCACATGCATATTCCTTAATGTGTTCTACAGACTATTTACCAGTAATTCAAATTAAATGGGATAATTCATGAACAGTTACTGTAATGGAACTTTAAGAAAGCATCATGCCTTGTTGTGGTTTGTGTTTGAAAAGAAATTATAACAAACACAATTATGGCTGTTTAAAGTAATTTACAATTGTAAGCTGTGAAAATTTGTTTTTCAATAAAAGTATGCAATTATGTTTCCTTTATTTTGTTTTTAGCTCACCTGAGCCAAAGGCTCAAGTGAGCTTTTCTGATCACAATTTGTCGTTCTCGTTGTTGTAAACTTTTCATATTTTCATCTTCTTCTCAAGAACCACTGGGCAGATTTCAACCAAGTTTGGCACTAAGCACCACTAGGTGAAGGGGATTCAAGTTTGTTCAAATGAAGGGCCACGCTCTCTTTAAAGGGGAGATAATTGAGAATTATTGAAAATTTGTTGGTTTTTTTCAAAAATCTTCTTCTCAAAAACTATTCGGCTTGAAAAGCTTAAACTTGTGTGGAGGCATCCTCAGGTAGTGTAGATTCAAGTTTGTTCAAATCATGGTCCCTTGGGGTAGGGAGGGGCCACAAGAGGGGGATCAAGTTTTACATAGGAATATATAGAGAACATCTTTGAAAATCTTCTTCTCAAAAACTATTAGGCCAGAAAAGCTCAAATTAAAGTGGAAGCATCCTCAGGTAGTGTAGATTCAAGTTTGTTCAAATCATAGTCCCAGGTGGTATGGTAGGGCCACAATGGGGGAATGGATTTTTACATAGGCATATATAGAGAAAATTTTTAAAAATCTTTTTCTCAGAAACTAATCAGCCAGGAAAGCTGAAACTTATGTGGAAGCATCCTCAGGTAGTGTAGATACAACGTTTTGAAAATCATGACCCCGGGGGTAGGTTTGGGCCACAATGGGTGGGGGGGGGTGAAAGTTTAACATAGGAATATATAGAGTAAATATTTAAAAATCTTCTTCTCAGAAACTAATCAGACAGATGATTCTTTATAATTGTTGAGACTTTGGCCCCAGGACAGTTTTTTGGCCTCACAAGAAGGCTCAGAGTTTGATGTAGGTTTATATCCCATATATAAACTATTGTTAAGGATCTTTTTGAGAACTGCAATACTCAACATGCGATATGACTATAAAATCAATATAAAATCATCCTTTTAGAAAAGGAACTAATGATTAAAAACATAAGAATATTTAGAGGGGAAAATGGATTTTATTTATACAGGATCTACATGTTTTATTGTACATTGTCCAGATAGTTTGCATTGGGACTCCATTAAGCTAATTTTATCATACCTATTGTTCCTCAGGTGAGCGATGTGGCCCATTTGCCTCTTGTTTTAGTTTTTCATTGTTTTTCAATATTAAAAATTAAACATATGTAACCTACAGTAATTTTCATGATGAGTACAAAACTAAAATCCGTTTTTAAAGCGGACGATGCATAACAGATATCGGGGTTTAAAAATTGATTTTTCGGAAATTTTAATTCTGCGGTTTTGGTTTCAAAAATAGCGTAAAGTTCAAACTCGTACCAAAAATAATTTGATTTTTGTTAAGTACTTTTACACCTTCGGAATTATTTTTTTGTTAAGTCGTTCTTAGAATCGTTAAGGTTTTTGTTAATTCGTACATAGTATCATTCGTATTTCTTTTATCTTTTAGTTTAAGTTCCTCTTGTTATTTATTTAAACACTCTGCTTCTTGCAGGAACATCAAGCTTTATTCTTGACATTAACGGAAGACCCACTCGTTGCTTTGCAACGAGCTTTGCTCTAGTTTTTATTCTTTTTTTTTCTTCCCATTTTTGTGCACGCGATTTCTCAGAAACGGCTCAACCGATCTCCATCAAATTTTCAGATGTGATAGATAGTGGTCTGAAATTGATAGCAAATGTTTTGCATTGATGACGTCACATCCGTTTTGGAGATATTGAGATTTTTCTTTTTTTATATGGGTATTTTGTCTGCGGCTGTTCTCCTAAACTATAAGAGATTTTGAGCTCAAATTTCTACGGTTGGTAAAGGAAAGATTGAAGTTTTGCATGATTGTTGTTTTGTATGTTTAGCACTATTGGCGCAAAAGCTCGCTATGACTCGAAAATTGACATTAAAAAAGCGTCGTTATTTTTTGTGCTTTTCTCTCTTCATCTCTTTTCTGGAAAATATTTTGTTAAAACATGTAATGTAAAAAAACTTTATATTTACAAGATCTTTCAGCTGATATCAAGAAAAAGGGGCTGGCCCCGCAAATTAGGGACCTAGAGGGCTCTAAAATCGTTTACCCGTAACTCTTTACCGAGGGATATTTTGTAATAGATTATAGATGCAAATATGTTTATCTCAATGTTATGTAGTCAAGCAATGTAATGATTTTATTATGTGTTACGTAATTAAGGGTTTTTAGGGGCCAAAAGTCCAAACTTTCGATCACCCATATCTCAGAAAGGAAAACTATTTTGTAATGCAGTACAGAAGAAAAGTTGTTCAAAATGATGTTCTCAACAAAATGCAACCGTCAAAATTTCGTTAAACGGCCCCTAAAAGGAGATAAGGGACCGGCCCCTAAAACCTTCTTTCTCATATATCTCCACGCGGGCATGTTAAGGCTTCCCGATGCGATATGTAGAAAGTCACTTGTCTGTACTTCATACGATATGACGTCATAATTAACTTTGACGTCACGATATGCATCCCTGTCGATAGTTCTCAGGGAATGTATCTTAACGTTAAAAGTGAATTATATCAAACCAGTATAATACCGCATGTTTCCTTTATATAGATGCTGCAGTTAATTCTAGACGTACAGAATTCATTCATATTAAAAACCAGTATCAAATAATCGGCAGTTTTAAAGATTCGTTTTAAGTAAAAGACTATTTATAAACTAGTGGTTTGAGACTCTCCCTGCTACGTGTAAACAACTGAATGAAGAAATTTTAATGCATGTAAAACCAGCTTGGCGCAGGTGAAAGATCAACACAATTTTAGAATATTTTACGTAAAATTGGTAGAGAATATAAGTACCAATGTGAATCGTGCTGCGGAAACCTACGGATTTACCCCAATTTTTTGTAAATCGCTTTTGATTAGTAAAAATGTGCATTATTTTGATGATTTTGTGGAATGTTTCAACAATATCTTCTATAAACGAAATATCTATTTCTTTCCCAAGCAAGAACTTCAAAGTTTATGACTTAACAAAGGATTTTTCTTAAAAATATGCATGATTTAATGTCATTAATCACCTGCGCCGATGCGTTTTAACTAGATCATTTGCAATATTAGGATTCGCCTGTCACGTGATTACGAAGTACATATGACGTCACAAAAATGCATCAAATATAATGTTTAACATTGATGTCAATAAATGTAACATAGATTTAAAGAAATACTCCCGGTAAAATTATTTTTGCCATGATTCAAATAATATCGTTTTCCAGCCGTATTTTAGCATCGGGACGCCTTAACAATGCTGCGCAGAACGGTAACGAATTTCTAAACACTTGTTTAACAAATTTTGTGTAGAATTAAATGACCTTTTATTTGATATCAAGAAAAAGGGGCTGGCCCCTCAAATAAGGGGACCAAAGGGCTCTAAAGTCTTTCATCTGTAGCCCTTTACTGAGAGATATTATGTGAAATGCTATAGAAGCAAATGTGTTTATCTCAATTATATGTATTCAAGCAATGTAATGATTTTATCATGTGTTACGTAATTAAGGGTTTTTAGGGGCCAAAAGTCCAAACTTTCGATCACCCATATCTCAGAAAGGAAAACTATTTTGTAATGCAGTACAGAAGAAAAGTTGTTCAAAATGATGTTCTCAACAAAATGCAATCGTCAAAATTTCGTTAAACGACCCCTAAAAGGAGATAAGGGACCGGCCCCAAAAACCTTCTTTCTTATATATCTCCAGAACGGTAACGAATTTCTAAACACTTGTTGAACAAAATTTGCGTTGAATTAAATGACCTTTTATTTGATACCAAGAAAAAGGGGCTGGCCCCTTAAATTAGGGGACCATAGGGCTCTAAAATATTTAATCTGTAGCCCTTTACTGAGAGATAATTTGTGAAATGTTTTAGAAGCAAATGAGTTTATTTTATAGTTATGTATTCAAGCAATGTAATGATTTTATCATGTGTTACGTACAGAAGAAAAATTGTTCAAAATGATGTTTCAACAAAATGCAACCGTCAAAATTTCGTTAAACGGCCCCTAAAAGGAGATAAGGGACCGGCCCCTAAAACCTTCTTTCTTATATATCTCCAAAACGTAACGAATTTCTAAACACTTGTTGAACAAAATTTGTTTTCAAGTAATGATTTTATCATGTGTTTTGTAATTAGGGGTTTTTAGGGGCCAAAAGTCCAAAATTTGATCACCCATATCTCAGAAAGAAAAAATATTTTGAAATGCAGTACAGAAGAAAAGTTGTTGAAAATGATGTTCTTAACAATATACGACCTTCAAAATTTCGTTAAACGGCCCCTATAAGGAGATAAGGGATCGGCCCCTAAAACCTTCTTTCTCATATATCTCCAGAACGGTAACGAATTTCTAAACACTTGTTGACAAAATGTGTTCAGAATTAAATGTCCTTTCATTTGAATCCAAGAAAAAGGGACTTGCCCCTTAAATTAGGGGATCAAAGAGCTCTAAAACCTTTTATCTATAGCCCTTTAATGAGAGCCATTTTGTGAAAGGTTATTAAAGCTAGATTAGGTATAATACGTTTATATATCCTAACAATATAATGATTTTCTTGCGTTACCCTATTAGGGTTTTTAGGGACCAGAGGTAAACAACTTTGATCTTTTCTATCTTAATTGAAAGAAATGCAAGTATTTAAAAAAGCAAGAAAACTTATAAAAAGCGATATAATAAAGCGTTAGTACTTCACTCCTTTTTCCATAACATGTTTTGTTGTCGAAAATCAAAGTCGATGATGTCATATTTCATTCTAAAATTCGAACGGAAGACCTCCTCGTTGCTCGCAACGAGATCGTGTCTAGTTATTATTACTATTCTGGTTACGTTTTTGTATGTGTGCATCTATTGCCACTTGAAATGTTTGTTTTCTAATCATCTTTAAGAGTTGCATTTTAGAATATATCTGTGTTTGTTTAAAAAAAAAGAAAGATAGAACATTAATGTATCCATCAAATAAAAATGACAATAGCAAACTCTCAGCCATCTCAAAAATCTATATAGCGATACACAAATTCAAAGCAGAAAAACAGAGACCTCTAAAAAGATAGAGGTGGGATCAGGTGCCTAGAAGGAGAAGACATCGCCTGCAGACCAGTCACACCCGCCATGTGCTCATTGTCAAGATCATGAAAAAACGGAAGAAACCGTAGCCAGTCCGGTGTATAATGATCTACTAAGAATGGAAAACGCCAGACAGCATTGTACTTGCTGACAAGGTCGTTGTTTAGAACATAAATCTTGCGTTAAGATGTTTTTAATGGAGGTTCTTGATAGTCTTGTTCCAACAACTTGTTTGTAAGTATTTTGCCTCGTTTGAGAAATTATTTGCATGAAGAGCATGCTCTTGCATAACGAATAAGATGAGAGACAAAACCCCCATAAGCAGGTGATGATGGTTTATTGCTACATCAGTATAGGAGGTCGACGATGGAAAAATTAAAATCATTAAGTTTGTCATATAGTTTACCATTAACTTTTTTTCTATTAAAAAGGAAAGGACATTCATGTGTCTATCAAATGAAAAATGACCATAGCTGTGAACCATCTCAAAAATCCAAATAGCGATACACAAATTCAAAGCGGAGCAACACAGATGAAACAGATGTCTCAGGTATCTTCAATTCAAGCTCACTGGGAAATAACATAAGAGTTAAAGTAACTGTTTTAAGAGGATAAAACATTATTAATTTAATTAAATGTCGAGTTCAAGGCCACAGCAAGTGTTCTATTTTTGTCTTTCACAAGGTTTGGAATAAACTCTGCTTCATATGAATATAACAATAAGTCAGTCAATAGAAGTGCACAACTTATACCCATGGAAATTCTGACTGGTTGTTGGATGGCCTGGTCTCCAAAAACTACATAGATGTTGTCTATCATAAATTCAAGCATCTTATAAATGTCAACTTTAGAGTTCTTGTCTGTTAAATCCGAATGGTTTTTAACGAAATACTAGTAGTTTTGAAGGTTTTCGATGGCAAGGTAATAATCTACGAGTTCTATTTTTATTAAAAAACAACTCTCGATGCTATCAAAAAGCCTAGATTTTAACTTCACATGGGAATTGGTTGCATAAAGCGTTTAGAAATTGTACGATTTGATGTTATTGATTTTGAAAAGATTTTGTGACCTCAAAGTTCTAATAATTCTTCAGGGTTTTTTAGTACCCATATCTGATTCACACCGCTTCTGGTGTATATTGGTGTATAGAACTCTTGAATTTTCTCCTTCGCTACTGTAATAATTTTAGAGCAAAGAAAGAGTCTTGGTATAACACAATGTTGAATTATATAGATTAAACAGAAAACCGTTTACCTATAATTGATTGTGTTGACAAGTGCTGAACATAAACTACAAATTGGTATAAGTATATGTTTTTACTACAATTATCACAGTGGTTGACAAGGCATGCTTTGATAATTATATCACTGTTGTTATAATGTTACCTAAACTTACTAAAAGCACACCTTTATCATCTTAGCTGCCAAAAACATATTTCATACCCATTTCTTACTGAAACCATATTATCTCTAATGAACTATGATTTCAAGCCTTTTAATTTTACTAATAAAATCATAAAAGTAATTAATAATTCATCATGACTACAGGCTTTTTTAAGAATAAATGGTTCAATCACGATTACTTGTAGTCAGAAAAATGGATGGTTATTGATTACTCATTAGTCTGTAATGGATTACAGCTGATTACAATTACACCATCCTTGAATCTAATCTGCCAAACTCGCCACATGTGCTTTTTTGCCCTCTCGGAAAGTCTTAACAAATCTGGAATTGTGTAAATGTATTAAATATTTTCTAGTCAGCTATAAACTCTGCTCTACCCATGGTTTGCTTTGCTTCATCCTCATTTTGTTGTCTTAGTTCAATTTGAATAACAGATATTTTGCTGCCCCCATCTCCCCACCACCCAAGAGGCTGTTTTATAACTTGCCGCCCCCCCCCCCCTACCTTGGTCGGAAAACGTGAGTAATTTTGAATTCTGTTAGTGTATTCATCGTACATTAATCAGCTGCAAATCTTCAGTTTGTTTTGTGTTTATTCAGTTTAAATAATTTGCCCCCACCCGAGGCTGTTTTATAACTTGCGAACCGCTACTATTGTCGGAAAACTTAAGTAACTTTAAGTTCTGCAAGTGAATTAAAACCCTGCTTTGCTTTCCCTAACATTTTTTCTTTACATACTCAGACCTTGCTTGGTTCCACCAGAGGTTTTTTGCCTTTGTTTTTAGAATCAAATCACTCAGACCCTGTCGAGCACCCCCAGGCTTCTATGATATTGTTTAGGTTTGTTGAGTAGTCAAAAGTAGCTTATTAAGTTTACAAATACTAGTAGCGCATTTTGTTTTGCCCTTTGTTTTTTTAATGTTATGTAAGTTCTTGTACACAATAGTTGTACTGTTTATGAAGCTATATAGATTCATATGCTGACAAATTGCACATTGCAATGCACGCATCTATCAAATCTATCAAATCTGGAAGAAGGTATGTATAAATTCCATCGTTCTTTTCTACCAACATTTACTTAATTGCGCGCTCTTTAGATGTGAAAATGTCTCTGTACCTAACAACATTTTTAAATTGATTGGTTTCCAATTCATTGTAATGCCAATAATCATATTTTGGGGAAATTGTCTTTCAATATACGGTTCAGATAAAACAAAAAGAAACCAAAATCAACTGTCTTACCTTTCCTGTAAATGACACACAGCATGGAGAATAAAATGATAGGAATAAGTACTCCAGCAAGAATTGGCATCATGAATATTTCATCATAGATTAAATAGTCATTATATGTTAGGGTTTCGTTTTTTTTTTCATCAGTGGACGCTGTTGTACTGTAATTCCTAGTGACAATCTCAACGTGTGTTGGTTTCGTTGTTTCTGGAAGACTGGTTGCTGTGTCTGAACTGTTGAAAAAAAGAAAATAGAAAAACAAGCACATATGTATTGCACTGTATGTATACTGTAACATGTCATTTGTAGAACACTTTATTGCAGTTCTTCGAATCAAACAGATAAGAATGGGACGATTTGTTATATTTTTGCTTGTTTTCTTTTGTTTGTATTTTTTTAATAATCATTTTAAAATCATTTGTCACAAACACCGACAAAGCGTGCCTGCTACGTTTCTTTGCAATATATTGTCCGATTCTTTTAGAGAAGGTTTAAAAATACACTAATATTGGTATATGATGTGTTTTTGTTTAAATTTTGTCTTAATTGTTTTTCTCACTTTGTCGCAATTTTTTTTAAATACTACGATAATATGCAGTGTTCAAGAATGGTGTTCAAAATCAAATGGAAAAACACAAAACAGGAGCAAGCACGGATGCTAAAAAGATGCTAGCTGACAGAGGAGGCTAACATCTGGCCCCGATGTTATAAAACTTTCTTAAGTGTGATCTCAAACTCCAAATCGTACGCGTTCTCAGTAATCGAGATTATAGAATAGTTCATACTCATATTCGTACTTCGGCTGAGTAAACGGCGATTTTCTGAGTAAGCTTCGGAGCTTTCTCAAATTCGTACTCAAAACATTTAATCTAAAAAAAAAAGTAGTGTAACCATGTTCAAAGATTACATATTGTAATGGTGCTGGTTATACACTATAATTTAATAATAATTACATGTAAGTAATAAAAATGCAAGATTTTTACTATTTTTTCAATGAAATATAATTGAGATAAATTTAAGAGAAAGGGAAAGCTGCAACCACCAACAAAAAAAAAAAATAACTTAGATATTTCGTTCCTTTAATTGAAGTACATATACATTTAAATGTACGTTCAAAATAATTTTATTGAATAGATCGGCTTTTTAAAAATTCTGTTTTTAAATAGTCAAATACGACCACCCATACTATTCATCTTTTAAAATAAAAAGAAAATTATGTACAGAAGTGTACATGTATTGCTATTAATATCGATCGGATGCACTTGCGGGGTCCCCTCTTTGATTGTAGGATAGTTCTAAACATTTCAAAGGATGGGGATAGATAAAAAGTATAACATTTTCTATTACTTACTTATCAACCATTTATCACTTATGTTATATGCAACAAACCTTGTATTGGAAAGGAAAGTATTTTATAGAATAAACGGTAAATCAGTGGCGGATTCAAGGGGCGTATACCTCCCCCCTCCCCTAGAATTGTCAAAATGATTTTAATTCATAATCCTTCTGGCAACAAAATGCAAGTCTTAATTATATTTTTTTTAACTCATGGAATTTTTCAAAATTAGACTGATATGAATGGTGTAGTATGAAGAAAACCCGTGGGTTAAATGGTGTAACGTACAACGTACATAGAGACTCAGGGTTCATACTGCTAACCTGGTATACATTGGCACAAATTCTAATCAAAGCAGCTTATTAAGGTTTTCCGCTGGGAGCGGAAAACCTTACTATTATTCTGAAAAATTTTCAAATTTCTTATTATTTTTTTTTCTTCTAGACGCCAACTTTGATCCTTAATATCTTGCTCGTTTGTTCACCGATTGTTTTGAAATTTTCAGGACTGATAACAATCCGCGTAATGTTGTCGTTTCATATTTTAGTTGAGGAAAATCCCTATCCGGTTTTGAGTTATTCCCCTTTTAGTAAAATTTAACGACTTTTGTCCAGGGGGTTTAGCTTTAACGATGACTGGCAGAGTCTCAAAGATGGGCTGGTTTGGAAGCTAATACATTGAATTTGTGCGAGATATATTTTATTTATTATTTAAATGCAAATAAAAGGGGTGGTATAGATGTTGAAACAAAGGTAAGAAAAAAAATCAAAAAAATTCGCGTATTTTCCATGTTAGTTTTCTACCTGATAAAATGTGTTATAACATGTATTTTAAAAGTTCTTGGTCTTACTCAGACCTTTCATTCGGTATGCCGAAAAAAGGGCTGGCCCTAATAATTAGGGAGTTAGAGGCGTCCAAAGTTTCTTGTCAATAACTTAAAAAGGAATACAAATTTCTAATGCATTATTGAAGCAAAGTTGTAAAGAAATTCATTTTGAATCCTTCTATAGTATTCAATTTAATGTTTTCGTAATTTATAGTCAGTATTTGCAGAAACAATTGTTGTCAGTTCGGTCCATTTTTGTGGGGGTGCGCACGTTTATGAGGTTATGAAAGGGCTTCTTGTAATGCACTAACTGATACAAGTAGTGCGCAAAAATAATTCCACATAAAATTCCCAAATGTTTTTATTCATAAGTACATTTTCATTTCATATAGATGGACCTCTTTGACCTTATTTTTGTTGTTTGTTTCATAACTGTGCCCCTGTCTATATTTAGATGCATTACGAGACTCAGGTAACCGATCGATAGGAGATTCAGGCCGTCGCCTAGACGATAGTGCATGTGCTTGTAGAGCTGGACGTACACGTTTAACGCGTCGCCCCACTGTGTTACTGTAACAGAGACATTTTGAATTGTTTCAGTACTGGGAGATGTGTTAATAAAATGGTTCCAATGCATGGTAATTAAACTCAACTTTTCTACAATGCGTATACACGGCCGTCTTATAAAGCACACTGTGTATTACTGACATGACAAATGTACGCTGGCAATTTAAACGAACGCGGGATTGCTCCCGATAGAACAATTCTTTTAAAGCAAAAAAAAAAATACTGATTTGCGATGGATATAATATAATTATCATCGTGGAGATGATTTTAAAAAGTGAACTTAATATTCGTATACGATAATATTTGAATCCAAAGCCGCTAGTTTTAAGTTACGGTTATCATGGATATTAATTATGACTTGCCCCGCGTTTCAGGGTTTTTACTTGCAAAACATCTACAAACGAAAATACCAAACAACCTTCAGCAGCAACTTATAAATTATTTATTCCATACACAATTCTAAAGAGGCAATTAAATAAATTTTATAAATGCTTTATACTTGTATACATTCGCTATCTTCCATGGAAAAAAGTGGCATGGAAAAAATGTTGTTCAATGTTCATGAAATACGCTGTAGTCTTAGCAATCGAAAATAATTAACAAACTGTATATTGATAGATTGACATATCAACAAACATTCAGACCCGCAATGTGTTTTTTTACACTTTCTATAAAATGTAGAATCAATGACTGAATTCTTTACCGTTTTCCGTGTTGGTTATTTTGAATCACGTGTGTACGTTATGTGTAGCCATATAGATGAACACTTTAAGTGTTTAATTTTTATAAGAAATTGTGTACATTCAGAGCAATGCAATGCTAGGACAATTAAATTCCAACAATGTATATGGTAAGGCCGGTCAGACTGATACGGGTCTGCTTGTTCTACAAATAGCGGATGTAAGACGAAGTATTTGGGTGTTTTATTTTAAACAAATATAAGTATTGCTTTCTTAAAAGCTTGCATTACTCAACAGAGTATTTTATTGGAATCATTCTTAGTTACCTAAACTGCATATGTACCGCTCGGTCTGTATCCCGGAAAAATTGACTACCATCCGAAATTTTTCATACAAGGTCTACAGACTTGCAGCTAACATTGCCTTTAAAAATACATTTTAGAATTTGCCGCTGTTTATAAATTCATTAAAAAGACGCGCAGAATCAAATGGTAATATGTCGTTTGATATGGGATTTATGACGTCTATTTATATTGTTTTCATTAAAATTATTTCATTATTTCAAGCTTGTGGGTGGAATGAAATCAGTTTCACATGTTATATGACATAAAGATGTCCTCTCCCCACTTTTTCTCGCAGCAACTATTTTTTTTTTAATTTACATAAAAAAATGAATTATCATGGAGTTGCCCCCCCCCCCCCCTTTTTTGTAGCATGTAAAAAAATGGTATGAAAATCATGATATTATGAGTGAAATTTTGAAAATTTTGAAAAATTCTTTTAAAAAAATTATTTTTTTGCTTGTCAAGATTTGTTGGATGAGTTTGCCCCCCCCCCCACTTTCAAAAACGATGCTACGTGCTTGGAAAATACTCCTCTTTAATAAACAAAACAAACTAACAAACATAACCGATCCAGATTAATATAATTACATGCATCAAAAATAAACTTAAAAAACAAACTACACATTCATCCTTCACCCACAATATTGCCTTTTCGATATTTGTCATCGTTGTAGACCCGTGTAACAATCTGTTACATTATATATGTAAGTAGGTGCTTGCACAACAAAGAACCCCTTGCTGATCTACATTTTCATTAACGCATACAAAGAAAAAATATATTTTGATTTATTTTTGAATTAATTTTGATGTAAAAAAAAAAAAAAAGAGAAGAAATTGGTTTTCAGTCTCTCTTTATATCTGTCTGTTAAATTGTTATAATGTTGCCATCGTTGAGTCTCGTCCTATAATGTGGAATCTTGCATCAATTGCCTGTTTATTTCTCTGGAACTGTGTACTGGTGGACCTTCGGGAATACGGCAAACCTACCCTTCGTTTTAGCTTACGGCCCACAGCGCGCCACAACCTTATACCTTATACACTTTACGCCAACATTCCCTCACCCGGTTCGTACTGCACACGACCAATGCAGATCCAGACGAATTCTTTATCACCGTAAAATCTACGCGGTCACAGATATATAATACTTTGTTTCCCAGTGTTTACACATCTAATATTGTACTATGGTCAGCTATCAATTTTTTGTAATACGTCACAAGTATGACGCAGCTACGACGGAAAACCTAATCGTTGCTTGCAACGAGCTCGTCTCTAGTTCAAAATAGCTAAGTAAAGTAAAATAATATAATTTAAGCCAGTGGTGGTTGTGTGAACCATTATAAATCGTTTAAGGGCAAAAGAGAGTAACTTACAACATAACGAAACTTACCATGTACACAACTCTTAAAAAGGTAAGATATTGATAAAACTAATGTTGACAATTCTCCAAAAGTAACAAACTGTTACACAGATTTTGCTTGTAAAATGCTGACAATACAAAGTTTGTGACCAAATTTCATATAAAATATATCAGAAAGCGAATGTTAAAATTTGGATATTAGAGACAATTTGATTTTTGAGAAGAAGATTTTAAAACTGACTTTTTTCACTCGTTTCTTAATTCTCTTTGAATGGAAATTAGCCCTTCACGGGACTAGAATGTTTAAATTTGTTGCAGTCGTAAGGAACGTTTTAAAATTGCGTTTTCTGCTTTATCGTTTTTAATATGCTATATTCAATATGATTCCTTAACTATGTTATAACAAAATTATAAAATCTGAAATTATGGT
The DNA here is from genome assembly GCF_963853765.1 of Magallana gigas. NCBI lineage: Eukaryota > Metazoa > Mollusca > Bivalvia > Ostreida > Ostreidae > Magallana > Magallana gigas. The sequence goes on along the minus strand of NC_088860.1, from coordinate 49,176,269 downwards.
TCTTTAATTAAAAAAACTATTAGCTGATAAACAATTGTATTCATAACTCTTTATTAGAGAGTTTGTAGTAAGCTTTTAAATGTGTAAAATATTAAAATAAAAAATAACTAATTTGGTAAAAGCCTTTAAAATATATGCTTTAATACTTTTCCAAAGATTCTTACCCTTTGCAAGATGGTTCAGCAAGAAAACAACCATTTCCAATTGATGTACAACCCGAATCTATAAGAGAAAAAAATGATTGATTTTTTATAGATTTCTTTGTGAAAACTTAATTGTAGAACTTCATTGAATATATGAGAGAAAATGTTAATAACAAGTTTCTGTCCTATAAAAAAAGACTGAAATACGTGGACCATGTGCATGGGTTGTTAACGGAAACTCGAAAGCATTAAAATTATCACAGAACCTATTCTAGCTCATAGATCTACTATGGAGATCTCTAATTGCAAAAAAATATGTGTTGCATAAAAAATTATTAATGTAGCAAGCCTGGATTTTGTGCCTTTAACCATTAAATGTGAACAATGTTTCATGTGTAGCACTGACCTCAGAATAACACATAATTATGAACTGTATTAATGAAGATTGCATCAATCGGCGAATTCACTACTTGCACATCTATCACAACTCTTTTTAAATCAAGAAAATATATGATTATCATTTATCAAAACACTCAGCGAAAATGATGATCACAGTAACAACAACGTAATGTTATGATCTTAATTAAGGTCTTCCGTTTCCAACGGAAGACCTTATAGTGATTGTAATGTTTCTTATTATTATTTTTTTTTCCTTTTTTTGTCCACAAGATTTCTCAGAGATGGCTGGATGAATTTGTTTGACATTTTCAGGACTGCTAGAAAATGATAATATCTCTAGGAGTTTTTTTCATTTTTTCAAAATTCACTTCCTGTCGTCCGTTTTCTGTCCCGCGGAAAAAAGCTATGGACAATGAGATCTCAGCAACGATAAAGACTTGAACATCCACACTTTGAGGAATGATAGACCTAAACTTGTAGATGTGTTTAAACTATTTTGTTTTGTTCCTCGTTACTTTCGGTCGTCATCGGAAGCTCTTCAAAAATTATGCTTTTACGCATTTAATATATTTCACGGAGAATTGAAATATAAGTGCTAATGTTTACATATATCATCTTTCCGATGTTAACTAAACATAAAAATTCTACTTCCGGTGAGATATCTCAAATATCTCATGTAGCCTTTTTTAAAACAAATGTTTGTACCGCGAGATCTCAGAAACTGAAAGTGATCAAGACACGAAACTTATATGGATGATAGACATTTGATAGAAGATGTGTTTAATCGTTTTTATTTTGTCAACCGCCGTCACTTCCGGTCCACACAGGAAGAGTTCAAACAAATCAAGTTTTTAAAAAGTTTAACCAGATTTCTCAGAGACAGCTGGATAGATTTTCTTGATATTTTTAGGACTGCTAGAAAATGATAATATCTCCAGTTTTTTTTTTCATTTTTTTAAAATTCACTTCCTGTCGTCCGTTTCCTGTCCCGCGGAAAAAAAGCTATGGACAATGAGATCTCAGAAACGATAAAGACTTGAACATCCACACTTTGAGGAATGATAGACCTATAGTTGTAGATGTGTTTAAACTATTTTGTTTTGTTCGTCGTAACTTCCGGTCGTCACCGGAAGCACTTCAAAAATTTTGTTTTTACGCATTTTATTTGTTTAATACAGAATTGAAACATAAGTATAAACGCTTTCATACGTCATCTATCCGATGATTGATAAACACAAAAAAATTAATTCCGGTAAGTTATCTTAAATATCTCAGGTACTCTTTTTAAAACAAATATTTATTACAGCGAGATTTCATCAACTGTAAGTGACCAAGTCACAAAACTTACATGGATGATAGACATTTGATAGAAGATGTGTTTAACAGGTCTCATTTTGTCAACCGTCTCTTCCGGTCCAAACTGGAAGTGTTCAAACAATTCAAGTTGTTTACGAGTTTAACTGTTTTCGTTTGACAATATAAGATATGTTGATAGCCAATAAAGTCCTGTTGTGTAATGGTTAGGAAATACTAATATTCATTTTCATTGAACACTTCCGTTTGTCCGTTTCCTGTCCCGAGACAAAAAACCTTGTTTCCTAGAGATCTTAAAAAAACGGTGACGACTTGAATAATCAAAATTTGTGGGATGATAGACCTATGTATGTACATGTGTATACACTAATTTGCTTTGATCGGCGTAATTTCCGGTTGTCACCGGAAGCACTTCAAAAATTTGTTTTATTCATATTTTATTCATTTTACATAAAATGAAAATATCAGTATACAATCTAACATATGTCATCTATAATATCATGAGAAAAGGGCCCTTAAGGTCAAAATTTCACAAACTCACTTTTTTGTCAATTCTGATTAGTCAGCTCTTTCTGAATACAAATATACAAAGATATCCAAGATCTTTTGTATTTTAAGCATTTTATGACAATTTAAGTAAGAGATGTTAACACGACTTTGACGTAGCTCGTCGAAAACGTCACGACGTCACGAACGTCAAAATTTGTTGGCATTAATGTTTTTCTTCTATACTTCCTTTCATCGTCTTTAATTGTTTGAAGTAGGATTAATTAATAATTAATTAATTAATAATTTTTTACAATTCTATATTTCTTACAATTTTCACAAAAGAGATCAAAACATTTTGAATAACCAGATATATATAGTTATTAAAGTTCTGCACACTTCTGATGACTCCACATGCAATAACCCCGCCCCCCCCCCCGAAAATAAGATAGATAGATAGATAGATAGATAAAGGATATCTAAGGAAATCAAATATCAGTCCTCTCCCCAACCTTTGAATACATCAAAGTTATTTAATTAAGCTGCCGAGAAGCAAAAAAGCAAACACTTAACAAACATAAAGATGGTCAAATTCGATGCCTGTGTTTCCACAATTTCGGGGCATTGTCAAATTGCATACACGAATTTATTTTCAAAAAGAGAAATGTTTATTCTTTTTAATTAACATTTTGCACGGAAATTTTATCGCATATTTACTGATATTACTTTTTAAGTATCTTCATAGTTCCGAAGCAAGTTTACAATCAATTATAGCTGTTTTTGAAACTCCGATGTTATGGTGTTAAATTACTGCCAAGATTTCTCTAAATTCTCTTTTATACGTTATCAACACTTAATTCTTATGAAATGACCGATGGAAAAAATCGGCTTCGACTGTCTCACTGAAAAATAATTACAACTACAAGAATGTGGACAGTTGATTTGAGATCTTAACAAAAATGACATCTTATATTTATATATTAAAATTTACATCCTCTAAGTATGATTCCCTCTATTTCGTAGGAAATTGATTGTAATTCACAGTTGTATAGAAACAGACAGGACTGAATTCTACTCGGTCCAGTTCTAACCATACAGTTTATCGATCGGTCGAAATCTTTAGCAACCTAAGAAAAATCACGGATTGCACGAACTAATCATGATGATACCAAACTCAAAGTCCCGTATAAGACACTTTGGCTTTCTGACTGCGTTTACAAACCTGTTTCATTTAAGGAATTTTGAATCATGTACGTAACTGATTTGAGATGAATATAATCATATAAAATGCCATAAATCCATGAAAATGTGGCGAGTTTTCAGGCATGTTATGACTGATTTTTTTTCCTGTACGTTAGCTCAAAAAGTACACACAACAAGTGGATTTGGGTAGTTGAATTGCACAAGAAAACAAAATATGTTGCGTTCAAATATTATAATAAACAAGTTTTTCATTCGTACAGGTATACATGTATGTACTTTTATGTTGCTTCATTAAAGGCACTTTACATGAAAATGTCACTAAGATTAAGATTTTTCCATGAAATTAAATGCAATATATCAGAGTAGATTTTTACGCTGTCAAAATATTTCTCAAACTCTTCTAATCCGTTAGTTATAGCTTTTTAATTCATTAAAAAATTTCAAAATTTGATCGCAAATTCTGAAATTGTAATAGAATATGCGATAACTTATTTTGTATGTCGGCAGTAGCACTATAATTGAGACATAGCCGCTTCTCTCGTGTTCCTTCCGACTAAATTAAAAAATGCAGAATCGCCTCCCGTGAGATAAACTTCCAAACTTATAATTTGAAATATTTGACTTGTATTGTTTCACAGTAATTACAGCACAGATAACTGTTAGATTTGAACAATACTGCTCTGCATCGATTCGGTATGTCTCAGCCTTCAACCCGTCTTATCAACAACGAGTGTGCAGTGTAGTTTTTTTTTACTTTCTTAAATCACACGTATATATTGCTCATGCAAACTAAAGTTGTATAATTTTACTCAGATTACTTTATAAATCATCATCGGAAATCCACGACCAGTCTCGCATTCAATTATACGCGTATGCGAGACGGGTTTTTGGTTTCTAACAATGATTTATTAAAAAGTGATTTCCCAATTAGAGCATATTTTCATCACACACTAGAATGTAAAATGTGGTGTTTAATTTTCATAGCGGATGCAAAAACAGCAATTTTATGACGTCTCAGCAGCAACTTGGGTGCAATATTACGCGTTCGAAATGTGTAGATATTGACGATACATGTGTATATTTCAGTTATCAAATGTTTATTTTTTAAATCAACATGTAATATTTGACTGAAAAAAATATTAATCGCGGTATTATTAAAACAAGGCCAGACTCTAGTTATACAGAAAATACAACACAGACGCAGAAAAAAAAATAGAAACAGAAAAAAAAATGCGTTTACAATGCCGCAACTTTGACGTCGTTTTCTGAGCATTGTGACGTCAAAAGATAAGGGCCCTTTTCTCATGACGGCAGTCATATTATGTTAAAATAGCAAATAAATTTTACTTCCGGTGAGATATTTCAAATGTCTCTATGTAGCTTTCCTTTTTACACATTTGATGTCCGCGATATTTTTGTCACTGTAAGCGAATTAGACACGAAATTTTCATGATTGATAGAAATTTGATTGGGGATGTGTTTAACGCGTTTAATTTTGTCAACTGTCACTTCTGGTTCTTACAAGAAGGGTTCAAACAAATCATGTTTTTAACAAGTTTAACTGACTTTCGTGGGTTTTTCATCTAGCCTGACAAACAGTGATGTACGCTGAGCAAATGTATGAGAAATACCAGCTTTTGTTTTAATTAATCACTTCCATTTGTCCGTTTCCGGTCCCGAGACAAAAAATATTGTTTCAAAGAGATCTTAGATCTGGCAGAGACGTGAACAACCAAACTTTGAGGAAAGATTAACTTATGATTGTACAAATGGTTAACATTTTTGTTTAGTTCGGCGTTACTTCCGGTCGTCACAGAAAGTACTTCAGAAATTGATTTCTTTTTCATTCTCATTGTTTTACATGTAAGTAACGTCCGTATATATCATTCACAATGATTATCATATCCACTTTTTTCTCTGTTAGAGAAGCAATGTCTTACAGTTAAATTGATACATGTATATCAAAACGGAAGACCTTTTTGTTGCTTTTGCAACAAGAGTCTAGTTTTTTAAATAGAATTTTTACAAACATCATGCGTAACTTCCGAATGCGCACTGTACGTTTATTCAACGTCAAGCGTCAATTCTTTATAAGCGTGATTGTATAACTGTGTTTTACATGTATATGTAGAAAAATATTGACACTACATGCAATAATGAAGTTTTTTCTGTTTTTCCTTCGTATTTTTTAACTTTGTAACTAAAAGTTATTTTCGTCGTGATATACAACACGATTATCCTCAATAACTAAACATTATAGCTTCTAAATTTTAAAGAAAGCTTCAGAAAGTGGAAATAAATTCATCGACATACATTCAAATCTACTAGCATTAGGGAACATACATAAAATGTTACAGAAAATTGATTAGACTACTGTGATGAAATGAAAAAACGACAAAAACAATCCGTCAACCATCTCAAAAAATCCATAAAACGAAATACAAATTTAAAGCAGAGCAACACGGACCTCCAAAAAGATTGAGGTAGGATCAGGTGCATGGGAGGAGATAGCATCCTCTGCTGACCGGTAAATACTTGAGGAGTTTTGTGATTTCAATTCATGTATTATGTATTTAATAGATTGACTTAAAACATAAATTTGGCAAGGCAAAGAGCTATGATCGAAGGGGGCACTCAAAAAGTTCTTTAATTCTCTTCACATAATATCGCTTATATTTCGAGACAGTAACATTGTACGATATACATGTATTTGTGAGATAGTTTTTTACCATTGACTAATCGGAAAAAAGTATGAAAATGTACAAGCTTCAGTTTCCATGGCCCAACAATGAGTTTTCCCCCAAGAGCCCCCCCCCCCCAAAAAAAAAAGATAGCAAACTACCGATGAAAACTAAAGGACGTCATATCAGCTGAGGTTAAACCGTGTTGTTTTGTTTTTGTTTTTTGTTTTTTGCACCTGACGGTCATTTATTGTTTAATATTGATGTTTTCCAAAACCAAACGAAGAAAATGCATAAGAAATAAAAGAAATTTCAAAATGGTTCGTTCTCAGAAAGATTTTTTTCAAAAGAATCATTAAAATGATTTTTATTGATTTTGAATATACATTTGAAAAGGATTTTATAAGTAAGTGTACAATAGTTCCATTAATATTCGAAAATGTTGTCACTTTCAAAATGTAAGCCACTTTCACCCGTAAACGATTGCTATACCGATAAACTTTTGTCATAAATTTTAATCCAATGACAATTTTATTTTGCGAACAAAAATTGGTGCTTAACGAATGATAATAAAACCACAAATGCTATTGTTTTTTATGCTATTAACATTACTCCCAAAGACTTACGTTTAAACAAATCATATGATTGAAAGGAGGAATTATGACATCCGAATTGGAAACTGCTGCAGCTGTATGAATATATCGTCGAGTCATCTTTTTTTAGATACAAACAATAACCTGAAATGAAATCATACATTGATTATTAAAACAATAAACAAATACAATGATATTACAATGAGCACGCAGAATTTAGAAGTATTGCAATGGAATTAAAATGCTGATATTCTGCACTTAAGGAGGCTTAATGTAAATTTTTGTAAATGTAAATGGTTTTAGTTATGTTTTTATTTAGAACCGGATTAAAGTTTGCTTTTGTTACCCGTAATGATATGAAAGATCTATATAAAGATGGAAATTAGTTTTTCATATTATCTGTTGTAAAAACCATGTTGTTATCAACTTAACATAATCAAATTTTTGTACCATATTTGTTCACTCAAAAAAGCTGTCGTATAAGTTTTTAATTCCCTATTCTTCAAAGGCAATCGTGTGTTTATTTATTTTTTAATCAAAACAGCCTTTGGAGTTTATTTACGCTATTGACAGAAAATGCAACGGTAGTAATTAGAGAAAGAAGTACCCCAATATTTGGATTGTTCTTTAATAGGAAAAGTCAATAATTATTATCTTAAACAATTATTATTGTTGTGTAGGTACACGGTGTGTTAAGACCGAATTCGAAAAATTATAAATTATTGTAAAACTAGCCCAAATTTATTTATCGATGATCTTATAATACTTCATACACAGCAAAGCATTCAAGTATCTCTTTTAGAAGAGAAACATGAGGTGCCAAGGACCTTCTTCCTGTAATCAATTCAATGATACACTGGTAATTGAACGTTATGATGATACATTTCGTTAGTCGTCAACTCCTTGTTCTCAAAGAAAGGATATTATTATCTATTACTGTTCAGAAAGTAACATACTAAAACTAATCAAAATCGAAGTCCAAATTAGTGACTTATGTGCGTTAAGTGCTTCCTTAATTAAAAAATAATCATTTTAATTATTACATGAAAAAAGTGGGTTGATTTTGTCAAGACTTAAACGCGCTCAATTTTTTTTTGTTTATAGTTAGTTCAATTTTGGAACTTTTTTTTTAAGTGTGTTGCCATAAATAACATGTAAGTTCTATGCACCACTTTAATTTTTTTTAAATAATTTCTGAAATACTCGAAATAAATGGCTTAATTCTTTTTATTCATATTAGTTAAATTTTAGCCTTTTTCTTAAGAGAAAGGCAGAAAAACAACGTGCCTTATATTAAATATGACAAATCCTTATATTGATTTTTACATTTTTAAATTTCAACGAACGTGTCACTTGTGCTTTTTTTTAACTTTATCATGAACGGCATATAAGATAGCATTATTATAGTATTATAAAACAACACACAAAATATTTTGAAATATAGACACATTATAAAGGTAAAGCTTTAATTTTAGTTCATCAGATTCAACGAAAGTTTCTTAAATAACAAGCATTCTGAGAGTATTGCATAAGCAATACACGTCCACTACCGGTTTGTAGAAATTTGTGAAAACAATGCACTGTTATGCAGAATATCATTTCTTACCGTCTCAACAGACCAACCCGATAACGAACCCGATTGTAATAATACAAAAAACCTTGTCGATTAAATTTACAACACAATGCTTGATACTATTTAACAGAACTTATTTGTTTGTTAGAAACAATGAAAGGAATGGTCCAAGTAATGCACGATATTATTACTGACAACACACTTTCCTCGTTTATTTGATACACACCGAGCCCGATAACGAACCCGAACATTAAAAAAATGGAATATAAAAAAATTATTTTCTTAAAAATATGTCAAACAGACGCTACAAAAGTGTAAACTTGATCTGTAGTTTGATATTTTGAAGCTGCTCAGCAAGTTTCATATCATTCGTCCAACGCATAAAGAAAAAAAAGTGGAAAACTGAAGTGGGACAGACAGACGGACGGACAGACAGACAGACGGACGGACGGACAGACGGACGCAGAGGAAAGCTATAGTCCCCTCCGGTGAAACCGGTAGGGGACTAATAAGTGATTTGAAAATACTTCATCACGACAATTAAGGTTTTTCGCGCTCAGAACTTCAGAGTCAGATCAAAAGGTAAATGATCAAGTTTTATAACGTCGTCTTCTTTTTAATCAATTTTTACCTCTGACAAATATTTAAAAACTTTAATGGAATAAATTTAGAACTTAACATAATATTTTATAAGTCCCCTACCGGTCTCACCGAAGAAGACTATGGCTTTCCTCTGCGTTCGTCAGTCCGTCTATCCGTCCGTCCGTCTGTCTGACCCACGTCAGTTTTCTACACTTTTTTCTTTATGCGTTTCAGGAATAATATGAATTTGCTGAAAAGCTTCAAAATGTCAAACTACAGATCATGTGTACACTTTGTAGCGTCTGGTTGACATATTTTCGAGAAAATAAATTCTTTATATTCCAATTCTTTAATGATCTGGTTCGTTATCGGGTTCGGTGTGTATAGAATAAACGAGGAAAGTAACTATGTAGTCAGTAATACTATCGTGCATTACTTGAACCATTCCTTTTATTGTTTCTAACAAATAAGTTCTGTAAAATCTTGTCATGCATTGTTTTGTAGATTTAATCGACAGGGTTTTTTTGTATTATTACATTTGGGTTCATTATTGGGTTGGTCTGTTGATCTGGGGTACAGAAGACGGTAAAATAAGAAATGATATTCTGAACAACAGTGCAATGTTTTCACAAATTTCTACAAACCGGTAGGGGACGTGTATTGCTTATGCAAATACTTAAGGCTCGCCTTTACTCAGAACAAAAAAAAAATTCCACTGATGATAATGAAAACAAACTATTGTGTGTTTTAGACTCTACATGGCAGTGTTATTCTTCACTTCCAAAAAAGTAGGTCAATGACCTACTTTTTTAGCTAATGGCCATTGAATATTTTTTGAAAATTTGAGAAAAATCCATAAAAATTTTACACAATGATTGAGATTTTCGTAATTGTGAAAATTATACAAAATGCTTAACTCTTTGACAAATGAAATACAGTTTATGAATAGTAGTGACATTAAATAGATACAAAGCATTAAGTTTTCATTTACAGTTTTTATAGATATTCTAGTCCGAATTTCCTTTATCAGTTTTCAAATTACAACCCATTTTTGATTTAATATAACAAAAAAACTGAATGATGATAATGCTAAAACATTTATAGTATTAAACTAAGTATATTGATCTTTCTCTGCTGGCATAAATCTATATGAGGTCAATGGGCAAAATTTTGAGATATGGTGATTTTTATCATTTTTCAATATTTTTCTAGTGTGTGTGTCATACAATTATCTAAACGAAAAAGCAAGACAAAACCAACAGCAAAATAATTGTGACTAACAAATAAAATCTTAACTTACAATATTATAGTACTACCAAAAATATTTCAGTGGAAAGCAAAATTTGAAAAGTTTTGTTCGAATTTCCTCTGTTTGGCTAAAAGTCAAACTTTGTCAGATCCTTATCCCATAATTTACTTAAACAGTCTAGACGGACTCCCAAAACGGAGTCAACGGAAGTGAATTTCTGCAAGCATTTTGGACTCCGTTTTGGGAGTCTACGCATGCGCACTGGTACAAAATATGGCGATTTTTTTATGAAAACATGGGGTTAACAAGAAATCGTCTTGCAAAGTGCTGCATGTGTTGGCAGACTTCTAACATGTTTTAAAAGACCCAGGATAAAATTTACTATCGATCGTATTTGCACAAAATAGGGGTTTATTTGCACTTAAGAAAGTTATTTCTCTTCGAAGTTGGACGTTTGGACGATGCTTAAAAAGTGATATTTTTGTGTTTTTCATGGAATTTAATCGTTAATAAAAGGTAAATTGCGTTAAATTTTACCTCTTTCGTATTGTGTTACAATTTTAAATCAACAAACACACAAATTGATAAGTGCGTAAACGAAAAAAGCTTCGATTACTAACAAAAACTGGTTGCTCTAGCGATGATTAAAAAACGTCTTTTTGGTATTTAAAAAATAGCATTGGTTGTTTGAAAGCCCAGAAAATAAAACAAATTGTCACTCTAAATTCAAAAACTCTTTAAATTGAACTGATAATTATCATCTAAACAATTATAATCGCTCGCGGCATTTGCGATGTTAGGAAACCATGTTAAATACATAATTATTCAAGATAATTGAAAAATTTAGCATGAAAAAGATTAAAATGAGACTATACTTTTAACAATCAATGATAAATAAACATATCCAAGCGTTGAATTTATTTCAAAACAGTTATAGTTGTGCCTGATCGAAGTTATGGGTGAATTTTTCATTTTAAAAAAATTAATTTTACGTAATACAAGTAAACGGTTATGAATATATGATATTAATATGGCACATAAACGTTCAGAAATGTTTTTGAAAGTTTAGAATTAATTTTTGTCGTGTTTTTGGCCAATTTTAGAGATTTATTTAGAACTAAGGGGCATAACTCGCACGTTGTTTACATTAGAAACGCCATTTTACCGCAATGCATGATGGAGCCAAAGACTCCGTTTTGGGAGTTAACTCCGTTTTGGGAGTCCCGTCTAGACTGCTTAAATATCGATTGTTATGTCAATAATAATTTATTTCATAAATACTTCTTGTATTCAAACAAATTTTACTCGTGAAATAGCTGCAATAATGTAGCCCTCTCCCGATCTTTTTTTTTTTTTTTTTGGGGGGGGGGGGGGGGGGGAGAGGGCTACAACTCCATAGGATCTCCGTAATGGTGCAAGTGCGGGAGTGATTCACTCCCGCAACGATTTCGTCTCAAATCGTTTATAAATGACAATAACATTTGCATTTCTGACCTGAACTCAAACGTTGTAGATGTCTATGGCATAGATTAATCCAAAAACATCAAGTATAGTCCATATATCGGTTATTTTTCGTGGATGTCAACAACGAAAGTTGAATTTGTCCGCCATGTTTACTGACCTTGACCGGTTTTATTTTTGGACAGCCAATGAGAATTCAGGAGCGGATCTTGAATTGAATATAGGAATTCCCCTATTTTAAACATAATTAACGCGGTAAATATGAATTTTCCACTATATACCATTTCCTTAAATGATGTTTTAGTGATATAGCGAGGTAAGATCGATTATTTACACTGACATTCACGTTATCAAGCCCATCAAAACTCCAAGCGTACATCCCATAAAATCACGCGAGAACTGTCATGGCTGCTGAAAAAGACGACTGGTAAACATGCTGATGTGTTTTCACCGGTTTTGGTTTATATACGGTTAATTTGTTTAATCTGAATTAAAAAATCATTTTATCTAAAGGAAGTAAAATATAAAATCGATCTTTTCAGACCGAAGTCAGCCGCATTGAAAAATTAATTTTGCACCATTACGGAGATCCTATGGAATTGTAGCCCTCTCCAGTAAACATCAGATATAAAAAATCGGAGAGGGCTACATTATTGCAGCTACTCGTGAAATTGTACTATTTAACAATCCGGGTTTGAGAACTCAAACCCTGAGTAAGCAACGTCTTGGCGAACTTGGCGACGTGCCGAAATTACAGGAGAAAAAATAAAGAGTATTATTTTACCCAGTTTTTATTTCATTACAACTGTGTAGTTTGAATTTCCTCCGTTCTTTTATCTCTGATTAAAGCATAACATCTAGTTTATAATAGTTTTGATATAAATGTATGCTTCGAAGCTTTCATAGAATAAAACAAACCGGTAGGAAACGTGTATTGCTTATGCAATACTCTCAGAATGCTTGTTATTTTTGTTATATCTTAATAACGAGGTCATGACAATGATGCTGTTGATTTTTATTTAAATTTGAATTATAAATTTTTTTGTTAATATTATTTTGTGTTACAAATGTTGCAAATTTTAATGATTGATTCAAATTGACTTAATGAACAAATTCGTCGACTTTATAAATAGCAGAACAGACGTGTATTATATATTTGCTCATGCAATTGCAAATGCTACCAATATATGCGTAACTATTTAAATTATACATCAATGAAAAAAGTTTGAAGCGATAGTACATTGTAGGATTGAGGCGATGTATGCAAAAACATGAGTGAGATTCCTTAAATACTTTGAATACTGTTAAAAAGACTCGCTCTTTTAAAAATGTATATATATAAAAGCTTTAGAAAAAGTAATTTTCGGGATTTTTTTTGTAAATTTATCGGTTGTGAATAACCTAAAATCAATCATGGTATAAATGATCGGGAAAACTATTCCATTGGTTATTAAACAAATACAAAACAAGAAAAAAAAACTTATGCAAGCGTCAAAAATACGGCCTCACACCATTTAAAATTACAAAATTACTAGACTTTGACCCGTGCCTGCACGGGTTGACATTGCATATCGGACATTTACGAAATAGATACATCAATTTCATTACACACCTTATTAATGACAATTACATTACAAAGCTATAAGCCTACAATAATGCTATTAATTTCACTACACTTTCCTTAGTTTGAATAATCTAACTGTGTCTCGGGAAAGGCTCTCACCACAGTTAGAATACCTCCCATATACCCGTAATGTAGCAGAAAATTGCAGAATCGCTCCGGAACGATTTTTGAGAAAATTAAGTTAAAGCTTAACTGAGAATAAATAAAAACAAATTGGTAATCTTCAAGTACCAATGATGTTTTAAATATATAAAACAAAAGACAGTATGCTTCCGATTTCTCAGTATCAAAGACCAAAAATTATTATAATATAGTAGTATAGAAATGAAAAACATTGTTTAATATTACATGAAAAGTCCTTACTAGTGCAAAAAGGTCTTTGGTCTTGAAAATCATTAGAATAAAAATAAACACAATACCATTTATTTAAGGGTGCTTACTTTTATTATCTCTTAGAATAACCTGTCTATAGTCTCTCTCTCTCTCTCTCTCTCTCTCTCTCTCTCTCTCTCTCTCTCTCTCTCTCTCTCTCTCTCTCTCTCTCTCTCTCTCTCTGTGTGTGTGTGTGTGTGTGTGTGTGTGCGTTTGCATAATCCCGATACTCACTACATGTACTAGGTTACACACGTGCGACTTACTACATTTTCAAAACTCACTACTTGCACCCGTGTAGTGAGTTTGAAAACGCCGTAAATCGGGATTTTTCGACGTGCTTTACCCAGAAAATATAAAACATAGCTTAGTGTGACTTTCCGGTTTACACATGATTTTTGTTACACACTAACCGTGTCAAAATGGGGTAGTTACACACTTTCCCCTGGATCTTATTCGCGCATGCGCGAATTCAACTTCCTCTCAAAACAAGGTCGGGTTGAAGGAAATGAAAATGTAAGTGTTTTTTGTTAAAAATGATGTGTTTTATTATTCTGTTGACACTTTTGATAGGTTTTCAAACGTATTATTACTTGTGTTTATTATGAATATCTGTTAAAGCAATATATCCCTTTGGTATGTAAAGAAAAAATGTTTTTGCTCAATCTGATCTTGAAATCTGTTGGTTGAGATGTATTTCTTTTAGATTTTTACAAGGCTAAGCTTCGAGTAATCATACAGTGAGCGTTTTGATTAACGTTTGTGTTTTAATTAAACACTCATTTTGTTATAGTTTTGGTAGATCATTAAAATTTTAATAAAATCGCGAACAGTTAGAATTTCCTCTAAACTTTTCAACAAATTGCATGCAGCTCAATTAAAAAATACGTCTCCTTTAGAGTTTCTTCAACAATTTAAAGGATTTAATTGTACAATTTTTGTGTTGTATTCTTTGAATACTTGTATTTAAAGAAGAAATTAAACGAAATTAACATTAACTTTGATCAATACAAATCTAGACCATATGAATTAATCGAAAGCAAAAGAACACGGGCATACACAATATTTCTAAAGTAGGGCTTTAACTGCAAATTCTTTTAATTATACTCTCTTAATGCTTTACAAAGAACACCCCATCATTAAAAAATAAACACTTATTTGCTTATTTTCAAATTTACACCCTGCACAGTATGCGCTTTCATTTCATTTAAAATTGAGTATATATTTTTCGCAGTTTTCATTGTAGAGTAACTTTGTAATATTCAAAAAGAAATCAGCAAATTGTTTATCATATTGTTTATATAGTATGTACCTTTTCTTTATATTTCCCTAATTCTTTTATCAAAAGCTTAAATCCTTATTAGAAAATCCATAATTTTCAACTTATCAATAAAGCATTAGTATAGTAAATCACTTAGTATAAACCCCATACATGTTTTTGATTAATATTTACACCCTCGTTTATTTATTCACTGCACAAAAAACAAAGAAAATATCAACATTCATTCGTTATAAAATCAGTGTAGTTAAACACTTATGAAACTCCTAAATCTGTTAGGATCAATGTTTGCATCCTAATTCCTCCTTAATGACAGTATTACAATGATATAACAATCATAACAAACCCATAATCTTCATTTTAACGTTAAAAAGTCAGTATAGTAACTCACTCAAATAAACCTTTCATCCTTTTTTTATTAATATTTTCACTCTAATTTATTCTTTCTTACATTACTGCAAAGGAAATGTCACCATTTATTAAAGAAAAAATCCTTTAATTATGATGTTTGACCATCATGAGGAAACCCATAATTTTCATTTCAAAGTTACAAAATCAGTTTAGTTAAACAGTTATGAAACTCCTAAATCTTTTAGGATCAATGTTTGCATCCTTATTCCTCCTTAATCACAGTATTACAATGATATAACAATCATTAGTTATAGGAAATCTTCATTAATAAAAAATTTACACCCCCACAAGGAAACCCATAATTTTCATTTTAACGTTAAAAAGTCAGTATAGTAAATCACTCAAATAAATCTAAAATCTTTTTTGATTAATATTTGCACTCTCATTTATTCTTTCTTACATTATTGCAAAAGGAAATGTCACCATTATTCAAAGAAAAAATCCCATAATTATTAAGTTTGACCCCCATGAGGAAACCCATAATTTTCATTTCAAAGTTACAAAATCAGTATAGTTAAACAGTAATGAAACTCCTAAATCTTTCAGGATCAATGTTTGCATCCTTATTCCTCCTTAATCACAGTATTACAATGATATAACAATCATTAGTTATAGGAAATCTTCATTAATAAAAAATTTACACCCCCACGAGGAAACCCATAATCTTCATTTTAACGTTAAAAAGTCAGTATAGTAAATCACTCAAATAAATCCAAAATCTTTTTTGATTAATATTTGCACTCTAATTTATTCTTTCTTACAATATTGCAAAGAAAATATGACCATTTTTTAAAGAAAAAATCCCATAATTATTAAGTTTGACCCCCATGAGGAAACCCATAATTTTCATTTCAAAGTTAAAAATCAGTATAGTTAAACAGTTATGAAACTCCTAAATCTTTTAGGATCAATGTTTGCATCCTTATTCCTCCTTAATGATAGTATTACAATGATATAACAATCATTAGTTATAAGAAATCTTCATTAATAAAAAATTTACACCCCCACGAGGAAACCCATAATTTTCATTTTAACGTTAAAAAGTCAGTATAGTAACTCACTCAAATAAACCTTTCATCTTTTTTTTATTAATATTTTCACTCTAATTTATTCTTTCTTACATTACTGCAAAGGAAATGTCACCATTATTTAAAGAAAAAATCCCATAATCATTAAGTTTGACCCCCATGAGGAAAACCCATAATTTTCATTTCAAAGTTACAAAATCAGTATAGTTAAACACTTATGAAACTCCTAAATCTTTTAGGATCAATGTTTGCATCCTAATTCATCCTTAATGACAGTATTACAATGATATAACAATCATTAGTTATAAGAAATCTTCATTAATAAAAAATTTACACCCCCACAAGGAAACCCATAATTTTCATTTTTACGTTAAAAGTCAGTATAGTAACTCACTCAAATAAACCTTTCATCTTTTTTTTATTAATATTTTCACTCTAATTTATTCTTTCTTACATTACTGCAAAGGAAATGTCACCATTTATTAAAGAAAAAATCCTTTAATTATGATGTTTGACCATCATGAGGAAACCCATAATTTTCATTTCAAAGTTACAAAATCAGTTTAGTTAAACAGTTATGAAACTCCTAAATCTTTTAGGATCAATGTTTGCATCCTTATTCCTCCTTAATCACAGTATTACAATGATATAACAATCATTAGTTATAGGAAATCTTCATTAATAAAAAATTTACACCCCCACAAGGAAACCCATAATTTTCATTTTAACGTTAAAAAGTCAGTATAGTAAATCACTCAAATAAATCTAAAATCTTTTTTGATTAATATTTGCACTCTCATTTATTCTTTCTTACATTATTGCAAAAGGAAATGTCACCATTATTCAAAGAAAAAATCCCATAATTATTAAGTTTGACCCCCATGAGGAAACCCATAATTTTCATTTCAAAGTTACAAAATCAGTATAGTTAAACAGTAATGAAACTCCTAAATCTTTCAGGATCAATGTTTGCATCCTTATTCCTCCTTAATCACAGTATTACAATGATATAACAATCATTAGTTATAGGAAATCTTCATTAATAAAAAATTTACACCCCCACGAGGAAACCCATAATCTTCATTTTAACGTTAAAAAGTCAGTATAGTAAATCACTCAAATAAATCCAAAATCTTTTTTGATTAATATTTGCACTCTAATTTATTCTTTCTTACAATATTGCAAAGAAAATATGACCATTTTTTAAAGAAAAAATCCCATAATTATTAAGTTTGACCCCCATGAGGAAACCCATAATTTTCATTTCAAAGTTAAAAATCAGTATAGTTAAACAGTTATGAAACTCCTAAATCTTTTAGGATCAATGTTTGCATCCTTATTCCTCCTTAATGATAGTATTACAATGATATAACAATCATTAGTTATAAGAAATCTTCATTAATAAAAAATTTACACCCCCACGAGGAAACCCATAATTTTCATTTTAACGTTAAAAAGTCAGTATAGTAACTCACTCAAATAAACCTTTCATCTTTTTTTTATTAATATTTTCACTCTAATTTATTCTTTCTTACATTACTGCAAAGGAAATGTCACCATTATTTAAAGAAAAAATCCCATAATCATTAAGTTTGACCCCCATGAGGAAAACCCATAATTTTCATTTCAAAGTTACAAAATCAGTATAGTTAAACACTTATGAAACTCCTAAATCTTTTAGGATCAATGTTTGCATCCTAATTCCTCCTTAATGACAGTATTACAATGATATAACAATCATTAGTTATAAGAAATCTTCATTAATAAAAAATTTACACCCCCACAAGGAAACCCATAATTTTCATTTTTACGTTAAAAGTCAGTATAGTAACTCACTCAAATAAACCTTTCATCTTTTTTTTATTAATATTTTCACTCTAATTTATTCTTTCTTACATTACTGCAAAGGAAATGTCACCATTTATTAAAGAAAAAATCCTTTAATTATGATGTTTGACCATCATGAGGAAACCCATAATTTTCATTTCAAAGTTACAAAATCAGTTTAGTTAAACAGTTATGAAACTCCTAAATCTTTTAGGATCAATGTTTGCATCCTTATTCCTCCTTAATCACAGTATTACAATGATATAACAATCATTAGTTATAGGAAATCTTCATTAATAAAAAATTTACACCCCCACAAGGAAACCCATAATTTTCATTTTAACGTTAAAAAGTCAGTATAGTAAATCACTCAAATAAATCTAAAATCTTTTTTGATTAATATTTGCACTCTCATTTATTCTTTCTTACATTATTGCAAAAGGAAATGTCACCATTATTCAAAGAAAAAATCCCATAATTATTAAGTTTGACCCCCATGAGGAAACCCATAATTTTCATTTCAAAGTTACAAAATCAGTATAGTTAAACAGTAATGAAACTCCTAAATCTTTCAGGATCAATGTTTGCATCCTTATTCCTCCTTAATGACAGTATTACAATGATATAACAATCATTAGTTATAGGAAATCTTCATTAATAAAAAATTTACACCCCCACGAGGAAACCCATAATCTTCATTTTAACGTTAAAAAGTCAGTATAGTAAATCACTCAAATAAATCCAAAATCTTTTTTGATTAATATTTGCACTCTAATTTATTCTTTCTTACAATATTGCAAAGAAAATATGACCATTTTTTAAAGAAAAAATCCCATAATTATTAAGTTTGACCCCCATGAGGAAACCCATAATTTTCATTTCAAAGTTAAAAATCAGTATAGTTAAACAGTTATGAAACTACTAAATCTTTTAGGATCAATGTTTGCATCCTTATTCCTCCTTAATGATAGTATTACAATGATATAACAATCATTAGTTATAAGAAATCTTCATTAATAAAAAATTTACACCCCCACGAGGAAACCCATAATTTTCATTTTAACGTTAAAAAGTCAGTATAGTAACTCACTCAAATAAACCTTTCATCTTTTTTTTTTTAATATTTTCACTCTAATTTATTCTTTCTTACATTACTGCAAAGGAAATGTCACCATTATTTAAAGAAAAAATCCCATAATCATTAAGTTTGACCCCCATGAGGAAAACCCATAATTTTCATTTCAAAGTTACAAAATCAGTATAGTTAAACACTTATGAAACTCCTAAATCTTTTAGGATCAATGTTTGCATCCTAATTCCTCCTTAATGACAGTATTACAATGATATAACAATCATTAGTTATAAGAAATCTTCATTAATAAAAAATTTACACCCCCACAAGGAAACCCATAATTTTCATTTTTACGTTAAAAGTCAGTATAGTAACTCACTCAAATAAACCTTTCATCTTTTTTTTATTAATATTTTCACTCTAATTTATTCTTTCTTACATTACTGCAAAGGAAATGTCACCATTTATTAAAGAAAAAATCCTTTAATTATGATGTTTGACCATCATGAGGAAACCCATAATTTTCATTTCAAAGTTACAAAATCAGTATAGTTAAACAGTTATGAAACTCCTAAATCTTTTAGGATCAATGTTTGCATCCTTATTCCTCCTTAATCACAGTATTACAATGATATAACAATCATTAGTTATAGGAAATCTTCATTAATAAAAAATTTACACCCCCACAAGGAAACCCATAATTTTCATTTTAACGTTAAAAAGTCAGTATAGTAAATCACTCAAATAAATCTAAAATCTTTTTTGATTAATATTTGCACTCTCATTTATTCTTTCTTACATTATTGCAAAAGGAAATGTCACCATTATTCAAAGAAAAAATCCCATAATTATTAAGTTTGACCCCCATGAGGAAACCCATAATTTTCATTTCAAAGTTACAAAATCAGTATAGTTAAACAGTAATGAAACTCCTAAATCTTTCAGGATCAATGTTTGCATCCTTATTCCTCCTTAATGACAGTATTACAATGATATAACAATCATTAGTTATAGGAAATCTTCATTAATAAAAAATTTACACCCCCACGAGGAAACCCATAATCTTCATTTTAACGTTAAAAAGTCAGTATAGTAAATCACTCAAATAAATCCAAAATCTTTTTTGATTAATATTTGCACTCTAATTTATTCTTTCTTACAATATTGCAAAGAAAATATGACCATTTTTTAAAGAAAAAATCCCATAATTATTAAGTTTGACCCCCATGAGGAAACCCATAATTTTCATTTCAAAGTTAAAAATCAGTATAGTTAAACAGTTATGAAACTCCTAAATCTTTTAGGATCAATGTTTGCATCCTTATTCCTCCTTAATGATAGTATTACAATGATATAACAATCATTAGTTATAAGAAATCTTCATTAATAAAAAATTTACACCCCCACGAGGAAACCCATAATTTTCATTTTAACGTTAAAAAGTCAGTATAGTAACTCACTCAAATAAACCTTTCATCTTTTTTTTATTAATATTTTCACTCTAATTTATTCTTTCTTACATTACTGCAAAGGAAATGTCACCATTATTTAAAGAAAAAATCCCATAATCATTAAGTTTGACCCCCATGAGGAAAACCCATAATTTTCATTTCAAAGTTACAAAATCAGTATAGTTAAACACTTATGAAACTCCTAAATCTTTTAGGATCAATGTTTGCATCCTAATTCCTCCTTAATGACAGTATTACAATGATATAACAATCATTAGTTATAAGAAATCTTCATTAATAAAAAATTTACACCCCCACAAGGAAACCCATAATTTTCATTTTTACGTTAAAAGTCAGTATAGTAACTCACTCAAATAAACCTTTCATCTTTTTTTTATTAATATTTTCACTCTAATTTATTCTTTCTTACATTACTGCAAAGGAAATGTCACCATTTATTAAAGAAAAAATCCTTTAATTATGATGTTTGACCATCATGAGGAAACCCATAATTTTCATTTCAAAGTTACAAAATCAGTTTAGTTAAACAGTTATGAAACTCCTAAATCTTTTAGGATCAATGTTTGCATCCTTATTCCTCCTTAATCACAGTATTACAATGATATAACAATCATTAGTTATAGGAAATCTTCATTAATAAAAAATTTACACCCCCACAAGGAAACCCATAATTTTCATTTTAACGTTAAAAAGTCAGTATAGTAAATCACTCAAATAAATCTAAAATCTTTTTTGATTAATATTTGCACTCTCATTTATTCTTTCTTACATTATTGCAAAAGGAAATGTCACCATTATTCAAAGAAAAAATCCCATAATTATTAAGTTTGACCCCCATGAGGAAAACCCATAATTTTCATTTCAAAGTTACAAAATCAGTATAGTTAAACAGTAATGAAACTCCTAAATCTTTCAGGATCAATGTTTGCATCCTTATTCCTCCTTAATGACAGTATTACAATGATATAACAATCATTAGTTATAGGAAATCTTCATTAATAAAAAATTTACACCCCCACGAGGAAACCCATAATCTTCATTTTAACGTTAAAAAGTCAGTATAGTAAATCACTCAAATAAATCCAAAATCTTTTTTGATTAATATTTGCACTCTAATTTATTCTTTCTTACAATATTGCAAAGAAAATATGACCATTTTTTAAAGAAAAAATCCCATAATTATTAAGTTTGACCCCCATGAGGAAACCCATAATTTTCATTTCAAAGTTACAAAATCAGTATAGTTAAACACTTATGAAACTCCTAAATCTTTTAGGATCAATGTTTGCATCCTTATTCCTCCTTAATGATAGTATTACAATGATATAACAATCATTAGTTATAAGAAATCTTCATTAATAAAAAATTTACACCCCCACGAGGAAACCCATAATTTTCATTTTAACGTTAAAAAGTCAGTATAGTAACTCACTCAAATAAACCTTTCATCTTTTTTTTTTTAATATTTTCACTCTAATTTATTCTTTCTTACATTACTGCAAAGGAAATGTCACCATTATTTAAAGAAAAAATCCCATAATCATTAAGTTTGACCCCCATGAGGAAAACCCATAATTTTCATTTCAAAGTTACAAAATCAGTATAGTTAAACACTTATGAAACTCCTAAATCTTTTAGGATCAATGTTTGCATCCTAATTCCTCCTTAATGACAGTATTACAATGATATAACAATCATTAGTTATAAGAAATCTTCATTAATAAAAAATTTACACCCCCACAAGGAAACCCATAATTTTCATTTTTACGTTAAAAGTCAGTATAGTAACTCACTCAAATAAACCTTTCATCTTTTTTTTATTAATATTTTCACTCTAATTTATTCTTTCTTACATTACTGCAAAGGAAATGTCACCATTTATTAAAGAAAAAATCCTTTAATTATGATGTTTGACCATCATGAGGAAACCCATAAATTTCATTTCAAAGTTACAAAATCAGTATAGTTAAACAGTTATGAAACTCCTAAATCTTTTAGGATCAATGTTTGCATCCTTATTCCTCCTTAATCACAGTATTACAATGATATAACAATCATTAGTTATAGGAAATCTTCATTAATAAAAAATTTACACCCCCACAAGGAAACCCATAATTTTCATTTTAACGTTAAAAAGTCAGTATAGTAAATCACTCAAATAAATCTAAAATCTTTTTTGATTAATATTTGCACTCTCATTTATTCTTTCTTACATTATTGCAAAAGGAAATGTCACCATTATTCAAAGAAAAAATCCCATAATTATTAAGTTTGACCCCCATGAGGAAACCCATAATTTTCATTTCAAAGTTACAAAATCAGTATAGTTAAACAGTAATGAAACTCCTAAATCTTTTAGGATCAATGTTTGCATCTTTATTCCTCCTTAATGACAGTATTACAATGATATAACAATCATTAGTTATAGGAAATCTTCATTAATAAAAAATTTACACCCCCACGAGGAAACCCATAATTTTCATTTTAACGTTAAAAAGTCAGTATAGTAAATCACTCAAATAAATCCAAAATCTTTTTTGATTAATATTTGCACTCTAATTTATTCTTTCTTACAATATTGCAAAGAAAATATGACCATTTTTTAAAGAAAAAATCCCATAATTATTAAGTTTGACCCCCATGAGGAAACCCATAATTTTCATTTCAAAGTTAAAAATCAGTATAGTTAAACAGTTATGAAACTCCTAAATCTTTTAGGATCAATGTTTGCATCCTTATTCCTCCTTAATGATAGTATTACAATGATATAACAATCATTAGTTATAAGAAATCTTCATTAATAAAAAATTTACACCCCCACGAGGAAACCCATAATTTTCATTTTAACGTTAAAAAGTCAGTATAGTAACTCACTCAAATAAATCTAAAATCTTTTTTGATTAATATTTGCACTCTAATTTATTCTTTCTTACAGTATTGCAAAGGAAATGTCACCATTATTTAAAGAAAAAATCCCATAAATATTAAGTTTGACCCCCATGAGGAAACCCATAATTTTCATTTCAAAGTTACAAAATCAGTATAGTTAAACAGTTATGAAACTCCTAAATCTTTTAGGATCAATGTTTGCATCCTTATTCCTCCTTAATGACAGTATTACAATGATATAACAATCATTAGTTATAGGAAATCTTCATTAATAAAAAATTTACACCCCCACAAGGAAACCCATAATTTTCATTTTAACGTTAAAATGTCAGTATAATAACTCACTTAAATAAATCTAAAATCTTTCTTGAATAATATTTGCACTCTAATTTATTCTTTCTTACATTACTGCAAAGGAAATGTCACCATTTATTAAAGAAAAAATCCTTTAATTATGATGTTTGACCATCATGAGGAAACCCATAATTTTCATTTCAAAGTTACAAAATCAGTTTACGGTAGTTAAACAGTTATGAAACTCCTAAATCTTTTAGGATCAATGTTTGCATCCTTATTCCTCCTTAATCACAGTATTACAATGATATAACAATCATTAGTTATAGGAAATCTTCATTAATAAAAAATTTACACCCCCACAAGGAAACCCATAATTTTCATTTTAACGTTAAAAAGTCAGTATAGTAAATCACTCAAATAAATCTAAAATCTTTTTTGATTAATATTTGCACTCTCATTTATTCTTTCTTACATATTGCAAAGAAAATGTCACCATTATTTAAAAAAAATCCTATAATTATGATGTTTGACACCCATGAGGAAACCCATAATTTTCATTTCAAAGTTACAAAATCAGTATAGTTAAACAGTTATGAAACTCCTAAAACTTTTAGAATCAATGTTTGCATCCTTATTCCTCCTTAACGACAGTATTACAATGATATAACAATCATTAGTTATAGGAAATCTTCATTAATAAAAAATTTACACCCCCACGTGGAAACCCATAATTTTCATTTTAACGTTAAAAAGTCAGTATAGTAATTAACTCACTCAAATAAACCTTTAATCATTTTTGATTAATATTTGCACTCTAATTTATTCTTTCTTACATTATTGCAAACGAAATGTCACCATTTATTAAAGAAAAAATCCTTTAATTATGAAGTTTGACCCCCATGAGGAAACCCATAATTTTTATTTCAAAGTTACAAAATCAGTATAGTTAATCAGTTATGAAACTCCTAAATCTTTTAGGATCAATGTTTGCATCCTTATTCCTCCTTAATCACAGTATTACAATAATATAACAGTCATTAGTTATAGGAAATCTTCATTAATAAAAAATTTACACCCCCACAAGGAAACCCATAATTTTCATTTTAAAGTTAAAATGTCAGTATAATTACTCACTTAAATAAACCTTTCATCTTTTTTGAATAATATTTGCACTCTAATTTTATTCTTTCTTACATTATTGCAAAGGAAATGTCACCATTTATTAAAAAAAAAATCCTTTAATTATTAAGTTAGACCCCATTAGGAAACCCATAATTTTCATTTCAAAGTTACAAAATCAGTATAGTTAATCACTTATGAAACTCCTAAATCTTTTAGGATCAATGTTTGCATCCTTATTCCTCCTTAATCACAGTATTACAATGATTGAATCATTAGTTATTGGAAATCTTCATTAATAAAAAATTTACACCACCACAAGTTAACCCATAATTTTCATTTTAACGTTAAAAAGTCAGTATAGTAACTCACTCAAATAAACCTTTCATCTTTTTTTTATTAACATTTTCACTCTAATTTATTCTTTCTTACATTACTGCAAAGGAAATTTCACCATTTATTAAAGAAAAAATCCTTTAATTATGAAGTTTGACCCCCATGAGGAAACCCATAATTTTTATTTCAAAGTTACAAAATCAGTATTGTTAATCAGTTATGAAACTCCTAAATCTTTTAGGATCAATGTTTGCATCCTTATTCCTCCTTGATAACAGTATTACAATGATATAACAATCATTAGTTATAGGAAATCTTTATTAATAAAAAATTTACACCCCAATGAGGAAACCCATAATTTTCATTTTAACGTTTAAAAGTCAGTATAATTATTTTTTTTCTTACCGATTTTGTGCACGCGATTTCTCGGAAACGGCTCAACCGATTTACGTCAAATTTTCAGTTCTGATAGGTATTGGTCTGAACCTTGTTGGAAATTTTTTTTGTTGATGACGTCACTTCCTGTCTTGAGATATCGTGGATTTATCAGTTTTTATAGGGGTATTTTGTGCGGAGAACTCCTCTTTTACTATTAAAGATATGATGTTGAACTTTTCAGGGCTGATAGACGAAAGACTGAAATAGTGTCTAATGGTCATTAATCATCTTTATCTCAAATAGCGCCGAAGCTCGCCCGAGCTTGAAAATTAAGATAAAAAAGGCGTCGTGATTTTTCTTGGTTTTCTTTAAATATCTCTTTTCTTGAAAGCATTTTGTTAAAACATGTAGAACAAAAAAACTTAATTAAATCAAGAACTTTCATTTCAGATCATGGAAAAGGGGCTGGCCCTTCAAATTAGGGGCTGAGGGGGCTCTAAAGTCTTTTAATGATAACTTTTTACCGTGAAATATTTTGTGATGCGTTATAGAAGCAATTATGTTTATTCTTAGGTTATTAACCTAATCATGGCAATCATTTACTCCTATGTTACGTAATTAGGGATTTTAAGGGGCCAGAAGTCCAAAACTTTGATGTTCAATATCTCAAAATAAAGAAACATTTGGTTAAGCAATATTGAACAAAAGATGCTCAAAATATTGAGCTTAACAATCTGAAACCATAATTTTCTTGTTATGCGGTCCCTAAAAGGAGTTACAGGGTCGGCCCCTAAAACGACCCTCTCCAGATATCTCGAGAACGGTACAAAATTTGTAAACACTTTTTGAACAAAATGTGTTTGAATTGACAAGAGCTTTCATTTGAAATCATGAAAAAGGGGCTGGCCCTTCAAATTAGGGGCTGAGGGGGCTCTAAAGTCTTTTAATGATAACCTTTTACAGTGAAATATTTTTTGATGCGTTATAGAAGCAATTATGTTCATTCTAAGGTTATTTACCTATACATGGCAATCATTTACTCCTATGTTACGTAATTAGGGATTTTAAGGGGCCAGAAGTCCAAAACTTTAATGCTTAATATCTCAAAATGAAGAAACATTTGGATAAGCAATATTGAACAAAAGATGCGTAAAATATTGAGCTTAACAATAATCAACTATAATTTCTTTGTTATGCGGTCCCTAAAAGGAGTTACAGGGTTGGCCCCTAACACGACCCTCTCAAAATATCTCAAGAACGTACAAAATTTGTAATTACTTGTTGAACAAAAAGTGTTTGAATTGACAAGAGCTTTCATTTGAAATCATGAAAAAGGTGCTGGCCCTTCTAATAAGGGGCTGAGGGGGCTCTAAAGTATTTTAATGATAACGTTTTACTGTTAAATATTTTGTGATACGTTATAGAAGCAATTATGTTCATTCTAATGTAATGTACCTGTACATGGCAATCATTTACTCTTATGTTACGTAATTAGGGATTTTAAGGGGCCAGAAGTCTAAGGCTTTGATGCTCAATATCTCAAAATGGAGGAGAACTTAGGAAAGCAATATTTAACAAAAGATGCTAAAAATATTGAGCTTAACAATGTACAACCATATATTGTTTTTATCTGGACCCTAAGAGGAGTATAAGGACCAGATTTCAAAACGATTTTTTCCAGATATCTCAAAAACGGTAACCAATTTCTAAATACTTATTAGTGGTACACAAAAATACCTTTTGATTAAAATGAATGAATAGGAGCTGATCCCTCAAATAAGGGACACCAAAGGGATAGATAGTCTTTCACCCATTACTCATAGATCCCGCCTCCTTTTCCGGATACGTTTCGCTGATGAAGGTCAAGAGTAAGTCATTCCATATTCTAAAAATCGGACGGAAGACCTCCTCGTTGCTCGCAACGAGATCGTGTCTAGTTAAGGTCTTCCGTTTCCAACGGAAGACCTTATTGTTTTCGTACTGTTTATTATTATTTTTTTTTTCCAAATTTTGTGCACGCGATTTCTCGAAAACTACTCAACCGATCTGAACAATTTTTTCACAGATGATGGGAAATTATCTGAATTTTATATGTTTTTGAATTTTTTGTCGTCGTCACTTCCGGTCCGGATTTACGGTCGATTTTAAATTTTTTACGACCAATTTTGTGCAGAGTTGATCTCAGAAACTATAAGAGATATGACTTTGAAATTTTCAGGATAGGTAGAGCATGGTTTGAAGTTGTGCACTATTTAGTCGTTTTGCACCAGTGGCGCTATTCCTTGGAGCTCGCTTAGGCACAAAAATGGGGTACAGATTTCGAATCCAAATTTCCATATGTTTTGATCAGTATCTTTTTATCAGTTGATATTTTGACAAGACATATAGAACAAAAGTAGTAGAGAATCAAAAGTTCTATCCAATAAAATCAAGAAATAGGGGCTGGCCCCTTTAATTAGGGACCAAGAGACTCGTAAATTCTATTACGAATAACTTGAAAACGATAAATATTTTGTTATGCATTATAAAAATCAAAGTTGTTGATCTCTACATTATCGGTTTGAAAGAGTCATCGTCAGGCCCATGTCTGACGTAATTAGGGTTTTTATTATTTATCTTCAAATTTTTTTTTTTTTTTTTTTTGGGTGGGGGGGGGGGGGGGGGTAATTTTGAAATTGTATCGATATCTCATGGTATCATTTTATCTAAAAAAAAAAAAAAAATCGGACGGAAGACCTACTCGTTACTCGTAACGAGGTCGTATCTAGTTATTATTAAGGTCTTCCGTTTCCAACGGAAGACCTTATAGTTTTCGTACGATTTCTTATAATTATTATTATTATTTTTTTTTCCAAATTTTGTGCACGCGATTTCTCAAAAACTATTCAGCCGATTTCAGTCATTTTTTCAGAGATGATGAGTCATGATCTGAATTTTATATGTTTTTGAAATTTTTGTTGTCGTCACTTCCGGTACCGATTTATCGGCCATTTTGTAGTTTTTTACGACCTATTTTGTGCAGAGCTGATCTCAGAAACTATCAGAGATATGACTATGAAATTTTCAGGATAGGTAGTCTATAGTCTGAAGTTGTGCACTATTATTTTGTTTTACGCCAGTGGCGCCATTTCTTGGAGCTCGCCTTGGCACGAAAATTGGGTACGAATTTTTATCCAAAATTTTTATACGTTTTGATCTGTATCTTTTTATCAGTTGGTATTTTGTTAAGACATACATAACAAAAGTGGTAGAAAATTAAAAGTTCTTTTCAACGAAATCAAGAAAAAGGGGCTGGCCCCTTAAATTAGGGGCCAAGACACTCGTAAACTCTATTACGAATAACTTAAAAATGATAAAGATTTTGTAATGCATTATAGAAGCAAAGTTGTTGATCGTTACAATATCTATCAGAAAAAATTATTGCCACGCCCATTTATGACGTAATTAGGGTTTTTTAGGGGCCAGAGTACTTAAACTTTGTCACGATATATCTAGAGAAGGAGACATATTTTCTTAAGTATTGTAGAAGATAAAATGTCTGTCTTAATAATAATAATCAATTCCACTAATCAAAACACCAATCTCTGTCCCCATTAAGGATCTATAGGGCTGGCCCCTAAAATATTCAGTCATTTGTATCTCAAAAATGAAAAACAATTTTAGATAGGTGTTAGAACAAAAAATGTTATTATTCGTGAGACCTTGCGAATGAACTCAAGAAAAAGGGGCTGGCCCCTTAAATTAGGGGCCAAGAGACTCGTAAACTCTATTACAGATAACTAAAAAATGATAAAGATTTTGTAATGCATTATAGAAGCAAAGTTGTTGATCGTAACAATATATATCAGGAAAAATCATTGCTACGCCCATTTATCACGTAAAAAGGGATTTTTAGGGGCCAAAATACTTAAACTTTGACGCAATATATCTAGAAAAGGAGACATATTTTGTTAAGCATCGTAGAAGAGGAAATGTTTGCATTGATGAATTTAATCGATTCCATTAATCAAAACACCAATGTTTGTCCCCATTAAGGATCTAGAGGGCTGGCCCCTAAAATATTCAATCATTTATATCTAAAAAACGAACAACAATTCTAGATAAGTGTAAGAACAAAAAATGTTAGTAGTCGTGGGACCTTTTAAATGAATTCAAGAAAAAAGGGCTGGCCCCT
The DNA here is from genome assembly GCF_963853765.1 of Magallana gigas. Classification (NCBI taxonomy): domain Eukaryota; kingdom Metazoa; phylum Mollusca; class Bivalvia; order Ostreida; family Ostreidae; genus Magallana; species Magallana gigas. Next base: position 49,146,307 of record NC_088860.1, on the reverse strand, counting down.
TAAATTAGGGGCCAAGACACTCGTTAAGTCTATTACACATATCTTAAAAACGATCAAGATTTTGTAATGCATTATAGAAACAAAGTTGTTGGTCGTAACAATATCAGTTTGTGAAACTCATTTCCAAACCAATTGATGACGTAATTAGGGGGCTAAAATCTTAAACCTTAAATGTGCTGTATGTGAAAAAGCAAAACTCTTTGTTAAGCATTTCAAGGGATATTGGCAATGGTATGCATTATCTGAGAGGGAGTGGTTAAGAGGGGAATTCTAAATTTTCATTGATATTTTAATCGTATCGTTTAAAAATTGAACGGAAGACCTACTCGTTACTCGTAACGAGATCGTATCTAGTTAAGGTCTTCCGTTCCAACGGAAGACCTTATAGTTTTCGTACTGTTTCTTATTATTATTATTTTTTTTTCCAAATTTTGTGCACGCGATTTCTCGAACACTATTCGGCCGATTTCAGCCATTTTTTCACAGATGATGAGTCATGATCTGAATTTTATATGTTTTTGAAATTTTTGTTGTCGTCACTTCCGGTACCGATTTATCAGCCATTTTGTAGTTTTTTTACGACCTATTTTGTGCAGAGCTGATCTCAGAAACTATCAGAGGTATGACTATGAAATTTTCAGGATAGGTAGTCTATAGTCTGAAGTTGTGCACTATTATTTTGTTTTACGCCAGTGGCGCCATTTCTTGGAGCTCGCTTAGGCACGAAAATTTGGTACGAATTTTAATAAAAAAATTTCATACGTTTTGATCTGTATCTTTTTATCAGTTGATATTTTGTTAAGACATATATGACAAAAGTGGTAGATAATCAAAAGTTCTTTCCAACAAATTCAAGAAAAAGGGGCTGGCCCCTTTATTTAGGGGCCAAGGCACTTGTAAACTCTAATACAAATAACTTAAAAACGATACAGATTTTGTAATGCATTATAGAAGCAAAGTTGTTGATCGTAACAATATCTATCAGGAGAAATCATGGGCACACCCATTTATTACGTAATTAGGGATTTTTAGGGACCAAAGTACTGAAACTTTGACGCAATATATCTAGATAATGAAACATATTTTGTGAAGCTTTGTAGGAGAGAAAATGCTTGCGTTGATGATTCTAATTGATTCCATCCATCAAAACACCAAGGTCCGTCCCCATTAAGGATCTAGAGGGCTGGCCCCTAAAATATTCAATCATTTGTATCTAAAAAATGGACAACAATTTTGGATACGTGTAAGAACAAAATATGTTAGAATTTGTGAGACCTTTTGAATGAACTCAAGAAAAAGGGGCTGGACCCTTACATTAGGGGCCAAGACACTCGTAAAGTCTTTTACATATTTCTTAAAAACGATAAAGATTTTGTAATGCATTATAGAAACAAAGTTGTTGATCGTAACAATGTCAGTTTGTGAAACTCATTGCAACACCCATTGATGACATAATTAGGGATTTTAGGTGACTAACATCTTAAATCTTCAATGTTTTGTATGTGAAAAAGCAAAACACTTCGTCAAGCATTTGAAAGGATATTGACAATCGTTTACATTATCAGGGAGTGGATCGGGGGGATTCTGAAATTCCATTGATATTTTAATCATATCGTTTAAAAATTGAACGGAAGACCTACTCGTTACTCGTAACGAGATCGTATCTAGTTATTATTATTATTTTTCCACAAATTTTGTGCATGCGATATCTCGTAAACTATTAGGCCGATTTCCACCATTTTTTCACAGATGATTGCCAATGGTCATAATTCTAGAAGTTTTTTGAAATTTCTAAATCGTCACTTCCGGTTCCGATTTACGGCCGATTTTCTAAGTTTTTACGACCCATTTTGTGCAGACATAAACTCAGAGACTATCAGAGATATAAGGATGAAATTTTCAGGATAGGTAGACCATAGATTGTAGTTGTGCACAAAGTAGTTTTTTGGCGCCAGTGGCGCCATTCCTTTGAGCTCGCCTAGGCTCGAAAATTAAGTACGAATTTTGCATCAAATTTTTCATACAATTTGATCTGTATCTTTTTATCAGTTACTATTTTGATAAGACATATATAACAAAAGTAGTAGATTATTAAAAGTTCTTCCCAACGAAATCAAGAAAAAGGGGCTGGCCCCTTTTTTTAGGGGCCAAGACACCTGTAAACTCTAATACAAATAACTTAAAAACGATTAAGATTTTGTAATGCTTTATAGAAGCAAAGTTGTTGATCGTCACATTATCTGTCAGGAAAAATTATTGCCACGCCCATTTGTTACGTAATTAGGGATTTTTAGGGGCCAAAGTACTTAAACTTTGACGCAATATATCTAGAGAAGGAGACTTATTTTGTTAAGCATTGTAGAAGAGAAATTGCTTGCATTGATGATTCTCATCGATTCCATCAATCAAAATACCAATATCTGTCCCCATTAGGGATCTAGAGGGCTGGCCCCTAAAATATTCAAACATTTGTATCTCAAAAATGATAAGCAATTTTAAATAGGTGTAAGAACAAAAAATGTTAGTATTTGTAAGACCTTTCGATTGAATTCAAGAAAAAGGGGCTGGCCCCTTAAATTAGGGGCCAAGAGACTCGTAAACTCTATTACAGATAACTTAAAAATGATAAAGATTTTGTAATGCATTATAGAAGCAAAGTTGTTGATCGTAACAATATCTATCAGGAAAAATCATTGCCACGCCCATTTATTACGTAATTAGGGATTTTTAGGGGCCAAAGTCCTTAAAGTTTGACGCAATAAATCTAGAAAAGGAGACATATTTTGTTAAGCATCGTAAAAGAGAAAATGTTTGCATTGATCAATTTAATCGATTCCATTAATCAAAACACCAATGTCTGTCCCCATTAAGGATTTAGAGGGCTGGCCCCTAAAATATTCAATCATTTGTATCTAAAAAATGAACAACAATTCTAGATAAGTGTAAGAACAAAAAATGTTAGTAGTCGTGGGACCTTTTTAATGAACTCAAGGAAAAAGGGCTGGCCCCTTAAATTAGGGGCCAAGACACTCGTAAAGTCTATTATACATATCTTAAAAACGATCAAGATTTTGTAATGCATTATAGAAACAAAGTTGTTGGTCGTAACAATATCAGTTTGTAAAACTCATTTCCAAACCAATTGATGACGTAATTAGAGATTTTAGGGGACTAAAATCTTAAACCTTAAATATGCTGTATGTGAAAAAGCAAAACTCTTTGTTAAGCATTTCAAGGGATATTGGCAATGGTATGCATTTTCTGAGAGGGAGTGGTTAAGAGGGGAATTCTAAATTTTCATTGATATTTTAATCTTATCGTTTAAGAATTGAACGGAAGACCTACTCGTTACTCGTAACGAGATCGTATCTAGTTAAGGTCTTCCGTTTCCAACGGAAGACCTTATTGTTTTCGTACTGTTTCTTATTATTATTATTAAGGTCTTCCGTTTCCAACGGAAGACCTTATAGTTTTCGTACTGTTTCTTATTATTATTATTTTTTTCCCCAAATTTTGTGCACGCGATATCTCGAAAACTATTCGGCCGATTTCGACCATTTTTTCACAGATGATTGCCAGTGGTCATAATTCTAGAAGTTTTTTGAAATTTTGAAATCGTCACTTCCGGTTCCGATTTACGGCCGATTTTGTAAATTTTTACGACCAATTTTGTGCAGACATAAACTCAGAGACTATCAGAGATATGAATATAAAATTTTCAGGATAGGTAGACCATAGATTGAAGTTGTGCACAATGCAGTTTTTTTATGCCAGTGGTGCAAACTTTAGGAGCTCGCCAGGGCTCGAAAATTGGATACGAATTTTGAATCAAAATTTTCATACGCTTTGATCTGTATCTTTTTATCAGTTAATATTTTGTTAACATATATATAACAAAAGTGGTAGATAATCAAAAGTTCTTTCCAACAAATTCAACAAAAAAGGAAAAGGGGCTGGCCCCTTTTTTAGGGGCGAAGACACTTGTAAACTATAATACAAATAACTTAAAGACAATAAAGATTTTGTAATGCATTATAGAAGCAAAGTTGTTGACCGTAACAATATATATCAGGTAAAATCATTGCCACGCCCATTTATCACGTAATTAGCGAGTTTAGGGGCCAAAGTTCTTAAACTTTAACGCAATATATCTAGAAAAGGAGACATATTTTGTAATGCTTTATAGAAGAGAAAATGTTTGCATTGATGATTCTAATCAGTTCCATTAATCAAAACACAAAAGTCTGTCCCCATTAAGGATCTAGAAGCTGGCCCCTAAAATATTCAATCATTTGTATCTAAAATATGAACAACAATTCTACATAAGTGTAAGAACAAAAATTGTTAGTATTAGTGAAACCTTTCGAATGAACTCAAGAAAAAAGGGGCTGGCCCCTTAAATTAGGGGGTCAAGACACTCGTAAACTCTATTACAAATACCTTAAAAACTATCAAGATTTTGTAATGCATTATAGAAGCAACGTTGTTGATCGTAACAATATCTATCAGGTAAAATCATTGTCACGCCCAATTATTACGTAATTAGGGATTTTTAGGGGCCAAAGTACTTAAACATTGACGCAATATATCTAGAAAAGGAGACATATTTTGTTAAGTATTGTAGAAGAGAAAATGTTCGCATTGATGATTCTAACCAATTCCATTAATCAAAACACCAAAGTCTGTTTCCATTAAGGATCTAGAGGGCTGGCCCCTTAAATATTCAATCATTTGTATCTAAAATATGAACAACAATTCTACATAAGTGTAAGAACAAAAATTGTTAGTATTAGTTAAACTTTTTGAATGAACTCAAGAAAAAGGGGCTGGCCCCTTAAATTAGGGGTCAAGACACTCGAAAACTCTATTACAAATAACTTAAAATATGTCAAAATTTTGTAATGCATTATAGAAACAAAGTTGTTGATCGTAACAATATAAGTTTGTAAAACTCATTTCCAAACCCATTGATGACGTAATCTTGGATTCAAGGGGACCAAAACTTAAATCTTAAATGTGCTGTATGTGATAAAGCAAAACTCTTTGTTAAGCATTTTAAAGGATATTGACGATCGTATACAATATCTGAAATGGAGTGGTTATCTGAAATTACATTGATATTTTAATCATATCGTTTAAAAATTGAACGGAAGACCTACTCGTTACTCGTAACGAGATCGTATCTAGTTATTATTATTATTATTATTTTCCACGAATTTTGTGCACGCGATTTCTCGAAAACTATTCGGCCGATTTCGACCATTTTTCCTCAGATGATAGCCAGTGGTCATAATTCTAGAAGTTTTTTGAAATTTTGAAATCGGCACTTCCGGTTCCGATTTACGGCCGATTTTGTCAGTTTTTACGACCCATTTTGTGCAGACATAAACTCAGAGACTATCAGAGATAGGAATATGAAATTTTCAGGATAGGTAGACCATAGGTTGAAGTTGTGCACAATGTAGTTTTTTGGCGCTAGTGGCGCCATTTCTATGAGCTCGCCTAGGCTCGAAAATTGGGTACGAATTTCGAATCAAATTTTTCATACGTTTTGATCTGTATCTTTTTATGAGTTGATATTTTGTCAAAACATATATAACAAAAAAGGTAGATAATCAAAAGTTCTTTTCAACAAAATCAAGAAATAGGGGCTGGCCCCTTAAATTAGGGACCAAGACACTCATAAACTCTATTACAAATAACATAAAAACGATAAAGATTTTGTAATGCATTATAGAAGCAAAGTTGTTGATCGTACCAATATCTATTAGGAAAAAAACATTGCCACGCCCATTTATTACGTAATTAGGGATTTTTAGGGGCCAAAGTACTTAAACTTTGACGAAAAATAACTAGAGAAGTATACATATTTTGTTAGACATCATAGAAGAGAAAATGTTTGAATAAATGATTTAAATTGATTCCACTTATCAAAACACGCATTTCTGTCCCCATTAAGGATCTAGAGGGCTGGCCCCTAAAATATTCAATCATTTGTATCTCAAAAGTGATGAACAATTTTAGATGGATGTAAGAACAAAAAATGTTAGTATTCATGAGACCTTTCGTATAAAATCAAGAAAAAGGGGCTGGTCCCTTTTTTTAGGGGCCAAGGCACTCTTAAACTCTATTACAATTAACTTAAAAACGATAAAGATTTTGTAATGCATTATAGAAGCAAAGTTGTTGATCGTACCAATATCTATTAGGAAAAATCATTGCCACGCCCATTTATTACGTAATTAGGGATTTTTAGGGGCCAAAGTACTTAAACTTTGACGAAAAATAACTAGAAAAGTAGAAATATTTTGTTAGACATCATAGAAGAGAAAATGTTTGAATTTATGATTTAAATCGATTCCACTTATCAAAACACGAATTTCCGTCCCCATTAAGGATTTAGAGGACTGGCCCCTAAAATATTCAAACATTTGTATCTCAGAAATGATCAACAATATTACATGGGTGTAAGAACAAAAAATATTTGTATTCTCAAGACCTTTTCAAACAAATAAAGAAAAAGGGGCTGGCCCCTTAAATTAGGGGCCAAGGCACTCGTTAACCCTATTACAAATAACGTAAAAACGATAAAGATTTTGTAATGCATTATAGAAGCAAAGTTGTTGATCGTACCAATATCTATTAGAAAAAATTATTGCCACGCCCATTTATTACGTAATTAGGGATTTTTAGGGGCCGGAGTACTTAAACTTTGACTCAATATAACTAGAGAAGTAGACATATTTTGTTAGACATCATAGAAGAGAAAATGTTTGAATTTATGATTTAAATCGATTCCACTTATCAAAGCACGAATTTCTGTCCCCATTAAGGATCTAGTGGGCTGGCCCCTAAAATATTCATACATTTGTATCTCAAAAATGATCAACAATTTTAGATGGGTGTAAGAACAGAAATTGATAATATTCTTAAGACCTTTTCAAAGAAATCAAGAAAAAGGGGCTGGCCCCTTTTTTGGGGGGGTGGGGAGGGCAAGAAACTCGTAAAGTCTATTACAAATTACATAAAAACGATTAAGATTTCGTAATGCATTATAAAAGCAAAGTTATATCTATCTGGAAAACTCATTGCCACACCCATTTATTACGTAATAATGGATTTGTATACATTATCTGAAAGTAGGGGGGGATAATTCTAGAATTGTATGGATTATTCATGGTATGATTTAAAACAGAAATCGCAAGGAAGACCTACTCGTTACTCGTAACGAGATCGTATCTAGTTAAGGTCTTCCGTTTCCAACGGAAGACCTTATTGTTATTGCTTTGTTTCTTTTCCTCTATTATTATTATTCTTTTTTTTTTTCTCCCACGTTTTCTCAAAAACGCTTCAGCCGATTTTGATAAAACTTTCAGATCTTGTTTATGACAAAATTTGTAAGAAAAGTACGTGGGATTTTTTTGGTCGTCACTTCCGGTCCCGAGATATTAAAGATTTTATGTTTTTGCTTGTTCACGAGTTTTCTCCAAAAGTATTTAAGATAGAACTTTCAAATTTTCAGGGATGGTAGAAAGTGTCCAGCCGCAGTGTACTACGCATATCCGAACGTCCGCCGTCACTTCCGGTCGTCACCGGAAGGAAACAAAAAAAGTCATTTTTTAACTTTTTTGTTTTGAAAATTTTTTTTTGTTACTATTCGATAGAGGCACATAAATCACCTCAGAATATGAAATTCGTTTTAAAATCGATTCACGCATTCTCGAGATGTTAGGCTTCAAAGTTTTGAAGCGAGAGTCCGCGTAGCTCAGTCGCTTAAGTGGTGGACTTGTGCCCAGGCGACCCGGGTTCAGTTCCCGAGTGTCGAACGTTTTTTCTTTCTTAATTGTGGTTTGTTTTACGATTTTATCTTGAAAATGATGGTTTAAAATGTTTTCCGTTTAAATTTTATCATAAATTTAAATAATATCAGGGGGTTTTTTTCACTACAAATATAGAGCCCGGTTAGAAATACCGTTAATTTCCTGCTTTGTGACAGTCTTTTTTTTATCAGCAGGTATCTAAATTCAGGCGCTCGTAGCATAGCCGGCATCAAAGTCATGCCGTCGAAGCACCCCTGTAATACGACCGCATTAGAGCTCGCCGGGTCGCTTTGCCGGCATCAAAGAAATGCCGCCATCTCAGTGACAATATGCTTATGTTTCAATTATTATACATGACTTAAAACTGAGGGTTGTTAAATGTTTCTCCACATACGTGGATACATATATTATTTGATTTGGAATTCATTTAAACGTACTTAGTCTATAGTCCTACTGTCCTACCTTGAAAATATATCACAAATGAATAATTATTATAATAAAATAGTCTACATACAATTGTGTATGGAATACAGATACATATTAGGGGCCTTAATATAACGTGTCTGTATCAATACTAACGTATTGCTTTGAGCAAGGGATTGTGTATTTATAATTTATTTCTGTACCTTCAAATAAATGTATACCCTTGCATGCGTATGACAACTTTGTATGTGTAATATCAGATGTTCCTTCCATTGTAACTTACTATGCTTACTTAACAGTACAATACCTTTATATTTCATCCATTATTTGTTATATTCATGTTGTTTTATTGTTTAAATGCATACCCCCCCCCCTCCCCGAAGGCCTTTGATTGGTGAATAAACACACACTGCAGAGACTTTAATGAATTCACACGGAAGATTTCGACACTTGCATAATATGTAGACGACAACATGCGCGGATCAAGAGGGGTTGGGAGGGGCAGCCCCCCCCCCCTAAAAAATGAAAATTTATAAATTTACATATAGTAAAATTATCGCAAATATGCCTCGGACACCCCCCCCCCCCACCCACCCGGCAAACTCAATTATCCTGCGAACACCCCCCCCCCTTCCTGGAAAAATTTTCTGGATCCGCGCATGGACATTCACACCTTACCTGATCAAACTGTCTTATAAGTTGCCACCTTGTTAGTTTTCATGCAAGAGGCAAAAAAAAAAAAAAAATCTCCTGTATTTTAAAATTCTATAAGGTAGTTAATATGAAAACAATTATTCTTCATCATTTAAGTTTGTTCTTTTAAAAGATTTTAATGTGTAATTTTTTTCGTAACATTTGTCTGATAATTGGATGTACGTGTGCCAAGTTACATATCAAACGATTTATTTTTTTGTTCCAAAGCTGGTTGCGGAGGGGGTGAGGCAGTAACGTCCACATTTGTCATAGGAACTATGATGCACGTCGTCGGCGGTGAATCCGCTTTTAAAGCATGTAAACATATGTACACCCCCTCTTAACTTTACCGATATATGATATGCAGTGTTTCTAAATTTATTAAATTTGTCGTCTTTTTTTACGAAGGAAATTATTCTTTTAATTTGAAACACAGGCGATGAAATTCATATGCGTCATCCGAAACACTTTTAGTACGCGTTACTAAAAATGATGTGTGACGTCAGCTTGTTTACATAAGATCGAGTCTACGCAGTTTCAGAGCAAACTGCAAAACTTTCATAACTGTTTGCTGTTGTAAGAATTACCAAACTTCTAGGACGTGTTCCCAGCTCAAGAAATCACTGTAAGTATGTTGTGCACATCGAAGTCGATGTTTTAATGTTATACCTATGAGCTTTGCGAGCGAGTGTACCATGACCTACCTTTAAATAATGGCAATAAATTGTTGAAACTGTAGAGTACAGTTTGTGTTTATTTTCAATATAACTTTTTCATAAATTTAAACGATATTGTTTCGATTGTAAAAGGGACATATAAACTATATAGATTATGCATCTCCGATTGAAAGGAAGCTGGTGCTGATTGTCTAATCAAATGCTGGAAAACTAGTCTAATTAAATTGTTTGCCATGTTAGTTATAGCAGGTCCAGTACAATCTCTTGATTTAGCTATATAGCTTGAATAAGCTATATAGCTTTATATAGCTATTCAGAGTAGCTTTATTTAGCTATATTGTCATACATTTTTCTTAAATTCATATTTATTTCAGCATGTATAAAAAATCGCACTCTAGTGCAGTGATAGTTTTTAACTTTGAACTGTTCTGTAAACAATGCATGTAAAGATTACTCATCAAATTGTGTCTCCTTAGGAGACTTTACACTCTAAGTTCTAAAAGTTTTAGGGCAATTGTGGTGGACAGTTATTAAAACAATGGAAATGGGGTTTTTTTTGCTTGATATTGTTTAAAAGCTGCAACTTTAAAACTATCTTTAAATAGAATTACTTTACTAATGGTCAATAATGTAAATATGAGTAGATAGTTAATTGCGATTTTTTGTTTATTTCTTATAATTAACATTTTGGTGAATAACTGCATTTTCAAGCTATTCTGAATAGCTAAAAAAAGCTATATAGCTTTTTCAAGCTATATAGCTAAATATAGAGATTGTACTGGACCTGTATAGTTTGTCTCACATTATTGCTTCCATCACTTTTTGATGATTTTTAATAAAAATACACAAACCTGTGAAAGAAATACGGTTGAAAACGATAAAAAGGAAAATATCCAAGATATCTTCATTGACACATTTTGATTTTTCACTCATTACAGTTCTAAAGTAAAACAAATTTCTTACGGATTTTTGTAATGGGAAATGTTTACTTCTTTTTGCCATTCAGAACTCACTCAGAAAACCTCACAGTTTTTCAACGTTATTATCTGGGCTATTTCATAGCTTATGCAATGCAAAATCCCTGGACTTTCTATTTTGGTTTGAGTATTAAAGCCTCAAGCGATAGAGGGGTCATTTCAAAACAGATAATCTGGACATTTTTCATATTAGTGGATGAACTCAGTTTGAGCTAAAAGGTATTTGTGATTATCGAAATATTAAGCAAAAAGTGGTAGAAGCAAAAACTCAAGACACAGTTTAGTTGAGTAATAACAGCATTATGTGCATTTTGGTTTCCAATAACATTGATTTCTGTTGTATATATAGTTCTTAGATATGAAATCAAAGAGGGGGAGGTGGGGATAATTAGTTATTGAAGCTGCTTTTGTCAAAATGGAGTTATGGAGCATAGTGTAAATACTTTTATTATATACCCATCAATTTTCCCTTCTTGATACAAAGTGTGTGATGGGAATGGGTTTCTGATTCCGTATTACAACTCTCTGAAACTGGTGACGTAGTACACATTAAATACTCATTATTGTCTTTATTTTAGCGCATTTTAAAAGAGTTTGTATATTAAAATAGCTTTGTTGTATAATTAAACGTCTTATAGATAGTTTTTGTAATAAAAACATTGAAATTGACATATATTTATCATCGTAACAGTAACTTATCCAAATAGCCGAATCACGTCTCAGCTATGTGTGGATCATCAGATCAAACTCGATGCTTTGTGTCTCGTTTGATCTCATAATATGCACTTGGCAACTCAACGTGATCCAACCCTTTGGATCAAGTTACTGTTATAATAATATTTATGATTTAATTCTGAAATAAAGATTCCTAATTGTTACATGTATACAGTGGCAGCAACTTTATTGTTGACAAAAGACACGCAAGATTCTGATACATGAACGATCACGCACGATACACGAACGATCACGCACGATACACGGACGATCACTAACTTACTGAATTTTTACGATAAACGAACCAAAACGATAAACCACGCAACCGAACGATTCTACACTAATAAACACGCAAAATCAAAATTAATTTTTAAGATTAGAATTAAGGAAACATATTGCTTTAATTTGTATTGTTTTTTGTTTGCGTTTTATTGAAAAGCGGCATGTACTTTAGTCATGCACTCAGTCTGTTTTATATTTTATGAGTAAACAATTTTACACATTCATACACAAATATATAGGATTCACACACAAATTAATTTTTTTGTCTCCATAACAAATATTAACTTCTGTCATAAGTAAAAGAAAATTAAGTGTAAAAGAAATGAAGATAATACATAAACTATACTAAATGATTTCCAAACAAGTTGACTGTTTATGTAATCCAATTTCCTTGCGTACAATTTAATTATTCGGAATACTGGTAAATTTGTTACCTTGTTTCATAGAATTTCGATTTTTCACGTCCAATATTTTCATAATTTACTAACAGTATATAATTGATTTATTTCTATATATTCTAAATTTTAAAGCATCTAAATAAATCTTATTTCAAATGTTTATACAATGTGTCAGATAGGAATGGGCATTTAAAAGAAAAATGTTGAGAATATTTGTTTAGTTTAAAACGGGGAATGTGTAAGCTTGAGCGCTTTCATTCAACGAGTCGCTCTTGCTAATATGTTTAAAACTAGAGACGAGCTCGTTGCAAGCAACGATTAGGTCTTCCGTCGTAGCTGCGTCATACTTGTGACGTAATTTAAAAATTGATACCTGACCATGGTGCAATATTAGATGTATAAACACTGTGTAAAAGAAACAAAGTACATGTATATAAGCAAATACAGATCTTTAAAAGTTGTCTGAAGTTTGATTCGCCGCATGTTGTTTTTTTGCATGTGCATTTTATTTTGAGAAACTTATCGAATCATCATAATTGACTCAATATACACAGAATATGGACGACGATTATAATCACACAGTGGGTATGCCCGGTATGAACGTAAAAAGACCAAACATATTACTCGCATTTTTTATCGAAAGCAAGGGCCAATGAATCTTTTAGAATGTATGCGGAGATCCTGGAAATTTTACAGGGGGTTCTGAAGAATAATTTTGTTTTTTGAGGGGGGGGGGGGGAGGAGGGGGCATGCGCAGATAAGAAAAATTTTCCTGGGGTGGGGGTTGAGTGTCTGACGGTTATTTGAGTTTGCCTGGGGATGTCCGAGGCATATTTTTGTAATTTTATATTGTACATGTAATGGAAAGAAATTTTGCGGGGGTTGGGGTGGGGTCTGGAACCCTCACCCTACTCTTCTAGATTCGCGCATGGGGAAGGCCGATGCCGGTAATTTAACGGTAATTTTAACCATTTTTATTTAATTAATCATTTTCAAAATTATCGGAATTCCAGTATTACCTTTAAACGCAGTTAAAACTTAAAATACGAACCATTTAGTCTTGGTGAGTATTCGGCCAACATGCGTCCGCGTACGAAAGAAATGGCAATATTCAAGAAATTTGGATGGACGATCTGGGTCCTAGGTCGTCCATCCGATTCTTTTTCAGACTAAGAGCTACAGAACTGCACTTAGAGAATGTCAAACTGATTATGTCAATTTATTTTGTCTCAAAGAATCAGTTTTTTTAATAAAGTTTTATCTTAAAAAAAAAGAAATCGGGCACAATTTTCAATGTTAGCATTTTACAATTTAAAGGTCTAATCAAATTTTGAATGAAGTTTCAAGATACTACTCTTCGTTGTTTTATACGAAATATTGCGTGGAAAAAAGATTTACATCGCATATATATTATAGAACTAATTTCTTCTCTTTTTTATTTACATCAAAATAAATCCAAGAAAAAATCTAAATATTTTTTTTTCCTTTATATGTGTTAATGAAAACGTTGATCAGCAAGGGCCGGTTCTATGTCGTGCAAGCACCTACTTAATAGATTGTTACACGGATCTACCACGATGACAAATATCGAAAAGGCAATATTGTGGGTGAAGGATGAAAGTGTAGTTTGTTTTTTAGGTTTATTTTTGATAATTATATTTATCTGGATCAATTTGGTCTGTTGGTTTGTTTTGTTTATTGAAAAGGGGAATAAAGAAAATGAGTAATTTCCGATATGAAGTCAAGCATATATTTTCATATTATCATTGACTTAAAACATGTTGGAAAAAAGAAATATTGCATCAAGCAGTTAGTTATTATGCGCAGATCATGCATTCCTCTATGGTTTTCACAATTGCATGTATCAGTTACTACACGTATTTGCTTACGGAGAAATAAATTTCCAAAGAGATGATATAGTTATCAGTTAAGTTCCAGATTGTCTTCTGCACATGCAAGCACGTGTGTAATCCTGATTTAAAAATAGGTATAATGTCCGGGGAGGGGGGGGGGGGGTCATCGCAACAAAATTGTGTATAAGCGTACTAGAGTGTACATTGTTAATTAATAATTGATGTTGAATTGTTATTAACAAACAAAATCATAAATTTATAATAACAAACACTAAAATGCCAGGGAGTTCTGCTGGACGCGATTTCATTTTTCTTCAATTAATAGGGTGTAGGGATGCCCGCCTACTTAATACATATGCTCACGCGTCAACAGATTAAAAATGACTGTATTTTGGATTTATAAATCGTTCTAAAACATTCGATCTGATATATCGTTGTTAACAATTCAAAACTTTGAACGATTAAATTTGTTTTTATACCTAGTACCCCGACCTTCACGGAAAAATCCATTCAGATCAATGGAAATTTCATTTACAAGACTCCGCACCAGAATCAGAATGTCTCATTCATTAATTTTTTCGTAGTTATAGTGGACGAGTCCAAAATAGGAATTTTGAGACACATCATACAATGTGAACATATGCCATGAATGCAGTTTACTTTGCGTCTATTTTCTTATTTTGAGAGTCCTTTTTATCATGTTTATCATGGCTTGAAAATGACGGAAGGCCCTTGAATGTTGTTATCTTTATGCAGGCACGTAGCATCCTTTTTGAAAGTGTGGGGGGGGGGGGGGAGCCAGACTCATCCAAAAAATTTTGACAAGCAAAAAAAAAAAAAAGACTCCCAAAATCTTCAAAATCCTAATCCGGGGGGGGGGGGGGGGGGGTCTGGCGTAGTATGTATATAACTTCAATTTCAATCCTAATTTCCTTATTTTTATATAAATTTTTTACATCCTTGATAATTCAATTTTTTATAAGTAAATTTTAAAAAAATTAGTTGCTGTGAGAAAAAGTGGGGGGGGGGGGGGGGCACCCACAAGCTTGAATTAATAATTGCCTGAGGATGCATCTTTAATGTGTCAACATTTATATTCATAATTGATGAAAACGTTATGTGGGATGTAATAAGCACAATGAGCAAGAGTGTTCAATTAAAAGGGCATTTCACATTGCACGTGTGTAATCCTGATTTAAAAATAGATTGCCATATTTAAAAGGTCAAAAAAAAAAGAGGGAGGTGTCATCGCAACAAGATGATACACATTGTCTAAGTAGTACAATGTAAGTAATAGTTGGTGTTGGATTATCATCATTAACAAAGAATCATCAGTTTGGATTAATTAAAACAAATATAAATTCATATAATTGGAATATTTACTGGAGGGGCTACGTACAAGTAATTCGCCGAAGTGGGGTACGTGTGACCCGATTTTCGATCAATTGGGCGATTTCATTCATCTGGAAAAGGGTTTCACTCGCGTGTACAAATGTAAATATACATCTAACAATTGCTAGTCAATTAAGTGTGTATGTTAATTCGATAGATTTCTTCTAAAACATTCAATCCAAAGTATAATATATGTAGTTATTAGTTGACACCCTCCCGATGGATCTATCTGAGATCTCAGCTGTTGCGTGAATGGTAAAGAAAGACTTCGCGCCATAATACGTCTCATTCATAATTTTGGCTCGCCGATGGGTCTTACCCACTCTATTTTCTTAACTGGTCATATAATAAATAGAGATATCATGGATCTTTCACTTTTGTCGGAGCATGTAATAAATGGAACCAAAAAATAAAGTAATTCTAATTGAATTAAATTGAAGTTAAAATGTAAATACCCCCTCCCACCTACGGATTAGGATTTTCAAAATTCCCCATTTTTTAAATTCCTTGTCAAGATTTTTTTTTGATGAAGCTGCCCACCTAACCCCCCCCCCCCCCCCCCACACACACACACTTTCAAATAATGATGCTACATGTACGTGTTTGAATATCCTTTCCTATATGGTTAGAAACAACAAAATGTCTTTGATTTTGCATCTAATATATAACAAATTCAATTTTCAATTTGGCTGTTTGAGATTATTCGATACATGTACATTCCTAAAATGATTTAAAATAATGAAATGATTTAATTTCCAGTGATATACAGGTACATGCACTCGATCGAAGAAAAAGATTGAAATTGCTTCTAAACTCTGCACGTTCAGTTTAATAATTTATGATCCGCAGCGAAAATTAAATTTCATTTCTTATAAGATAGCCTAATTGATACATGCATGCTTCCATTGAATAAATTTGGGTAGTCAGGCAAGCTTTTTGGAAAGCTATTGCTTGTATAATATTAAGGTCAAACGCGACCTTCATGTATCTTCCATTTTTCCTATCTCCACAATGTGAATTAAGATTTCCACTTTGTTATTTCATAATTAAATTTTTATGTAATATGATTTTTTTGGTTTGAATATTAAGTGTTCAAATTAAAATATATAGTATGACTTTACTTATAAGCATTCAAATGCATTTTGCGTGCTATTTTAAGGGAAGTTCGAAATACTTGCTCCAAAACGAGCCTGGTAATGTACTCTAAATTTTTTGGAATTAACAGGTTTAAATGTTAATAAATAAGGAATGAAATATCAAGGAAAATTATATAAAATTGAGGAACGTCTCGTCTGTCCTTAATTAAAATAATATAAATAGACATCATAAATCCCATATCAAACGACATATAACCACTTGAATCTGCGCGTCTTTTAATGAAATTATGAACAGCGGCAATTCTAAGTTAATGTTAGCTGCAAGTCTGTATAGCCCTTGTATGAAAAATTTCGGATGGTACGCGATTTTTCCAGAAGGAGAGCTACATATATGCAGCTAAGGTAACTAATAATGCTTCCGATGAAATACTTTGTTTAGTAATGCAAGGGTTTAAGAGAGCAATACTTATTTGTTTAAAAAATAACACCCTAATACTTCGCATTTTATTCGCTGTTTGTAGAACAAGCAGAACCAGTATCAGTTCGATCCCTATCGTATGTACATTGTTCGAATTTAATAGCCCTTGCATTGGATTGCTTTGCATGTACAAAATATCTTTTAAAAATTCAACACTGAAAGTGTTTATCTATATGGCTATTAATCTATATGTACATGTACACATAGCGTACACATGTGATTCAAAATACCCCAAACGGAAAAATTCACTTATTGAGTCTACATTTTATAGAATTTGCAAAAAATACATTGCGGGTCTGAATGTTTGTTAATGTGTCAATCTATCAATATACAGTTTGTTAATTATTTTCGATTGCTAAGGCTACATCGTTTTTGATGAACATTGAACAACATTTTTTCCATGCCATTATTTCCACGGAAGATAGCGAGTACAATTATAAAGCACAATTTATTTAATTATCTCTTTAATATTGTGTACTAGTATGTAATAAATTATTTATAAATTGCTGCCGAAGGTTGTTTGGTATTTTCGTTTGTAGATGCATTGCAAGTAAAAAACGTGAAACGCGGGGCAAGTCATAATTAATATCCCTAATAACCGTCACTTAAAAATAGCAGCTTTGGATTCAAATATTATCGTATACGAATATTAAGTTCACTTTTTAAAATCATCTCCACGATGATAATATTATATCCATCGGAAATCAGTATTTTGTTTTGCTTTAAAAGAAATGTTCTATCGGGAGCAATCCCGCGTTCGTTTAAATTGCCAGCGTACATTTGTCATGTCAGTAATACACATTGTGATTTATATGACGGCCGTGTATACGTACTGTAGAAAAGTTGAGTTTAATTTCCATGCATTCGAACCATTTAATTAACACATCTCCCAGTACTGAAACAATTCAAAATGTCTCTGTTACAGTAACACAGTGGGGCGTTAAACATGTGTACGTCCAGCTCTACAAGCATATGCACTGTCGTCAAGGCGACGGCCTGAATACAGCTAGCGACTCTTCTATCGATCGGTTACCTGAGTCTCGTAATGCATCTAAATATAGAAAGGGAAACAGTTATGAAACAAACAACAAAAATAAGGTCAAAGACGTTCATCTTTATGAAATGAATATGTACATATGAATAAAAACATTTGGGAATTTTATGTAGAATTATTTTTGCGCGCTGCATGTATCAGTTAGTGCATTACAAAAAGCCCTTTCATAACCTCCTAAACGTGCGCACCCCCACAAAAATGGACCGAACTGACAACAATTGTTTCTGCAAATACTGGCTATAAATTACGAAAACATTAAATTGAATACCACGGAAGGATTCAAAATTAATTTCTTTACAACTTTGCTTCAATTATGCATTAGAAATTTTTATTCCTTTACAAGTTATTGACAAGAAACTTTTGACGCATCTAACTCCTTAATTATAGGGGCCAGCCCCTTTTTCTGTATACCGAATGAAAGGTCTTGGTAAGACCAAGATCTTTAAAAATACATGTTATAACAAATTTTTATCAGGTAGGAAACTAACACGGAAAATACGCGAATGTTTTTGAATTTTTTTCTGGCCTTTGTTTCAACATCTATACCACCCCTTTTATTTGCATTTAAATAATAAATAAAATATATCTCGCACAAATTCAATGTATTAGCTTCCAAACCAGCCAATCTTTGAGACTCTACCAGCCATCGTTATAGCTAAACCCCCCTGGACAAAAGAAGTCGTTAAATTTTACTAAAAGGGGAATAACTCAAAACCGAATGGGGATTTTCCTCAACTAAAATATGCAACGACAACATCACGCGGCATGTTATCAGTCCTGAAAATTTCAAAACAATCGGTGAACAAACGAGCGAGATATTAAGGATCAAAGTTGGCGTCTAGAAGAAAAAAAAAATAATAAGAAATTTGAAAATTTTTCAGAATAATAGTAAGGTCTTCCGTTGGAAACGGAAGACCTTAATTATGTGTCAAGACACATGGATGCTTGATAAAGGCTGATTATAAAATTATGCAAAAGTAACTCGACCGAACGAAGGATCGAATGAGCTATGGAAATACTTACTAAATGTATTTAACGATGAAAGAGAGAATGACTGTTAACAACTGTCAATGTTCTTCTATAAAAAAAAAGTTAAGAATTCACATTGTTTTACAAAAATTACTTGTCGTTGTTTTAAGAATAAATCCTGGCATTCCGTAAAAAAGTAACAAAACGAAAAAAACGCAAGATCACGCACGGTAAATAACGCAAACCAATTTTCCTGATACACACACGATCCCACACATTACAGGAACGATCACTAACGTTACACGAACTATTTAACACGATTGGCTTGTCAACAATAACGTTGTTACCACTGTATGCCAGTCTATAACACATCATATAGATTGATGATCATCTCTTCCCAAGTCAAAGCTTTCTGATCTGCTCCGGTTCTCACAGTTCTTGAAAATATGCAATCATATCCATCTTATCTTTTTTGTGTCCGACTGATATTTTCATAGCGGTAATAAGGTCGAGAGTCTCCAAACTGTGTCAGTTTTTGCTTCTTACAGGGAAGGTGTATCTGGTTTATATCTTTAATGACCAAATTCCTTACACAAACCATTTTTAGGTGAAGGAGATTCAAGTTTGTTAAAATAAAGAAACACACCCTCATTCAAGGGGAGATAATTAATATTCATTCAAAAATTATGGGCATTTTTAGGTCACCTGGTCTCTCGGATGACCTATTGCAAATGGTCTTTCTGCATCACCGTGCGTAATGTGTCGTCTGTTAACAATTTAACATTTTTAACTTTTTTAAACTACAAGGTCAATTGTTACCATTTATAGAAGCATCTCTATGGTAACTGGAGTCTAAATTGTAAAATTCATGGCTTTGACCACCCTCAGGGCCTTATGGGGGGAATTATACAAAAAAGTCAAATTTTTAAAAAAATTTCCTCTCTACTCCCACAATGTGGGAAACAAAATAATTGCATTGTTATAATACTTGAAACCTTCTACGAAGTTGTGAAATTCATGGCCCCTGGGTCAGTGGTTCAGACCCTAGGTTGGGGCCAATATGGCCGTATAGTAAAAATGTATTAAATTTTAGGAAATCTTCTTCTCTACTCCCATACATATCATTCTGAGAAAAACTAAAATGCATGGATATGATGTCCACAAAGTCATCTATCTAAATTGTAAAATTATTCACCCCTGGGTTAGGGGGTAAGACCCTAGTGTAAGGTTAATATGGCCACATAGTGAAAATGTATTGATTTAATAAAATTTATAGTTCACTTCAACAGAATGTTCAAAATGAGCTTTTCTGATCACCTGTTGACTGTCGTCTATCTGTCTGTCTCTCCATCTATGTCTGTAAACTTTTAACATTTTTGACTTCTTCTCTAGAACCACTGGATCGAATTGAACCAAACTTGGTACAAAGGATTCTTATGGAAATGGAATTCTAAATTGTTAAAATATAGGGCGTGATCCTTTTTTAAAGGGAAATAAAAATGAAATAGTGAAAAAAGGGTTTGGGTCTTAAAAAAACTTCTCAAGAACCACTGCACCAGAAATGCCATTATTTACAACAAAGTTTAAGTATATAATTGAAGATTCTAAATCGTTAAAATCATAACCCCAAGACCAATATTGGTTCAAATTTTAACATAGAAATATATTAGGAAAAATGGTTAAAAATTTTCTTATTAAGAACTACAATGCAACAATTTATAATATTACTATACAAGCATTTTCAGATAGTGTAGATTCTAAATTGTTAAAATTGTGACCCTAGGACCAATACCGAGACCCCTAGAGGGGTTCACTTTAACATAGAAATATAAAGGGAAAGTGTTTTAAAATCATCTTCTCTAGAACTTCAATGCTACAATCTTTGAGATTACTATACAAGCATCCTCAGATAGTGTAAATTCTAAGTAATCAAAATCTGGACCCCTGGACCAATACTGGGGCCCCAAAAGGGGTTGAAATTTACATAGAAATATACAGTACAGGACTGGCAGACCCAACCTAGCACCACAGCAGACCCAACTAAACCTTGGGTTTACTGTCAGGTTTTACTTGGGGTTTAGTTGGAGTCTGCTTTAAATTAAAACTTTGCATTCACTCAGGGTTTACTTTGGGTCTACTCGGGGTTTACTTTGGGTTTATTTGGGATTTGCTTTTGTGGTCCACTTTATGCACTGAAGTGTGAAGCAGACCCGTCTTTTATCTTGCCACTTTACCGTTTGCATATTCCAAATACATATGTAGCATCTGCTTTCAGGAGTCTACTTCTGTTCACTCTGGGTCTACTCTGTGTCAGAGATGGGGTCAATTACATTGGAAAGTAATTAATAAAATTACAATTACTTGCTTAAAACCTTCAATTAAACTACCATTACCATTACAAGGATTTTCAAATATAATTAATTAAATTACAATTACTTTGCAAATGTAATTAGTTAAATTACACATTACATTTGAGAAAAATACATTTATTGAATTTAAGCAGATATTATTGACCTGTACAAATTTTGTCATGAAAATTTACTAATGATTTAGCTACAACACCTACATGATTACAGTTTCATTTAATGATTATTTATTGTTCAGTATCCATGTCCCTTATTCACACCGATTTCTTTTTATTTCACATATACTGCAGACATACAATGCATAATTATGATGTTTCAAATATAAAAATTCGGAAGTGTTTATTTTATTTTAGAGATTTTGGGAAGAGAGAGAGAGAGAGAGAAAGAGAGAGAGAGAGAGAGAGAGAGAGAGAGAGAATGTCAAGTAAAATGTCAAGTAAAATGTCAAGTAAAAATTGGATTCCAAATGTTCCAGTGAGTATTAAAAATATCAAACCTACACCTATTATGTTTAAAAGTCTTTTCTGGGATACAAAAAGTAAACATTTATCTCCCCTAATTTTTTTATAATTTGGAAATACAGGCTAGATAAATCTTAGGTACATGTAATTGTTATCAAAACGCATTTCACACCTATTGGTCATTAAGGGAACCCAAGATTTGGCAACAAAAACTTTAAAAACTCTTCTGAAGCCATAGCTCTATATAGGCAAAGTGGCATTTAAAAAGCATGATTTAAAAGTTTATACAATTCAAATAACATTAATTTTATTTGTAAAATAAACAGATTTTTTTTTTATTCAAACTTAATACATGTACTTGGAAAAATTAATTATTCCAATAAAATAAAAAAAATTTAAGGTAAAAGAGATTGAGCATAACATCAAAAGTATTTGGTCCCAAAGAAACTCCCAAAGATAAATTATATTAGAAATATTGATATTTGGCATAAATTTAGGAACCTCATGATATGTTAAAAAGTTTATATAAGAAAAAGTACAAGTATATTAAGTCAAATGCATTTAAGTACTCTTCCTAATTTGATCTTCTATTTGTATTGTTTTATACTTTTGTACTATTGGAAGTATGGGGAACAAAGGATAGTGGACAGCTTTCTTATTTATATACACAATCATCAGAGTGTAATTGAAAAGTAATTTGGAATTACAAGCCTTTTTTTAAGTAATTAATTAAATTACCATTACATGTAATTGAAAAATAGATCAATTACACATTAAATTCAATTATTTCAAAATTTGTAATCAATTACACTCAATTATTGTACAAATTACCATTACCCCATCCCTGCTCTGTGTTTACTTTGGGTTTACTCTGGGTCTGCTCGTGTAAACATGGAGTAAACCTTGAGCAGACCCTGAAAGAGGTCTACTATCTGATAGGTGGCTGAGTCTGGTCAGTACTGTATAGGGAAAATGTTTAAAAATCTTATTCTCAAGAACTACAATGCTACAATCTGTTAGTTATTATTGATTCAATTTTTAATGAATTTGAATAGATGATGCAACTTGTGTTCTGATGCACTCCACAAGCATGGATGCTGAATCAGAGCCATGGTTCAAAAACCATTTGGCTAGAAAAGCTTAATTGAACTTTGTGTTGAAGCATCCTCAGATACACTACGCAGCTAAGGTCAATGCGGTTTGCCAATTTACAGTGAGTCCTTGTGGTGTGAAATTGATTGTGGTTTATCATAGATAACTCCAGTAAAACTGTGCATCGTTCAGATGCCTACTCGTGCATCCACGCCGTCGTGGTTTTCTGAATTCAAATTCAAGTGAATACTGTTTGTCTTTAAGGTACCTCACTCTTTCAAGACTTATACTTGTTAAGTCACTATATCATGCAATTTAAATGAATATATTAATAAATTACAAACATATTTCTGAATTATGAAGTTAAATTAAAGTCGGGAACAAGATTTTCAAATGTATGAACAAACAATGGAACCCGAAAGTGAAAGTATATATAGCAATGCACATGCACATATAATGCACACTTGATTTAAATAGCTTAACTGGGCCATGTGCATGGGTGTCAACATTTTGTAATGTATATGAAGAACACTTAAATGTGATGTGTACAGGGTGTAGGTAAAATAAGAATAAATATGATAAAAGATTTGCAATTTTTAACAGAAAATCTGATGTTCAGCGACAATCGGAGGTTTTTACAGAAATAATACAGTATAAAATAAACCCATTTGACATTGCAATTTAATGGATTAAAACCAAACAAAAGACAACTTATAAGTGACTTCTTTTATATTACTTAAAATCATATGTTAAGTTTCCAATCATAACATTTATAATTGTCCACCATATTGGTTTTGTGCTACACCCAACAACACATGCACCTGACTCGGTGTAGAAAATTGTACACTAGGCGTACACCAAAATACTACACCACTGCCCTTGATTTACAAAAGTGTACACTGTGTACACCATTTTGAAAAATCAAGTGCATCCATATTTATTGCATTCATTTTAGTTTGACTCACTTTAATTATTTTATTTGTGGACTTAAGGGAAGGAAAATTTTAATCAAGTTGCTTCTTTATAGCTACACAATTTCAGGCAATATTATATTGAGGGGAAATCTTTACAAAGGAAATATGTGAAAATTATCTGCTATAGTGTTGATACTTAATTTATCAAACTGATTCCATAAAATTATGGGACGCCAAAGTTTCAAACTTTGGTATAATAAATAATATGGAAACTTGACATTTTGTCAACAACTCCAATGCTAGAATATTGTGATGCTTACACCTAATTGATCTGTTTATCAACCTAAGGCAAATCAAATGTTGTCCTGTGCCTAATCAACAACTAATGTTTAATGATTATTAAAACAAATTCCTTCAGATAATTATTGATATGATTACATTTTTAATTATATATAAAACATATAATCCAATAATTAACTGAACTGATGTTGATCAGTAATATAAATCAAATTGGTCTTTTTAATTACATGTATGCCTAAAAAGTTTTATTCCAAAAAAACAATAATTTGATCTACAAAATCAAATGATCTTGAATATTTATATATTAGCTGCTTAAGATGGAATAACACACCTGGAAAAAGTCATTGAAATTAACAGTGAATTGTTTGATTATGAAAGATATAATGATAATTAAACTAATCATGTCAAATAAGGGAAAACTTTGCAGTTTGGGAATAAAAAATGAATATCTAAAAATTTCAATTCAGTAAGTAACAACAAAAGCCACTGCAGGATTCAAACTCGGGATGTACGCATTACAAGTCTGACACTTTATCCACTCTGCTATGGAGTAAGTTACATGTTGCTGTCGATAAAATCCTTTAAATAAAACAAAATGTCGTTTCAATCAGAAGTCAGCCATTTTGTGATGATGTCTTATTTCACTTTTAAAAAATACACCAGGGACCAATAGAACAGACTGTAAAGAATAAAAAATGCTGCGAAAATTGAAAAAAAATTGTTAGGAAAAAAAATTATCTGTTTTGATTTTTCCCCACATTATAACAAGTTATCAACTAATAAAATTTTAAAACAAGTAATTAACTAAGAAAATTTAAGTCAACGATTGTCGTGACAGAGTAATTATCAAGTTCTTGAAAACTTGTTGACATCCCTATTAAAAAGATTAAGAACTGAAATGCTACAAGTTAGAATATTATTATGTATGAAAGCATCATAATTCTTTTTGACACAACAACTAATGAAACAACACTGATTGAAATATTTGTATTGACTTGATAAAGCTGCTTTGATTAGAGTTCGCTGCTTTGATTAGAGTTCGCTGCTTTGATTAGAGGTACAACTATTGTACTCAGGTGAACAATATGGCCAAAGGGCTTCTTGCTGAAAAGATGATAATAGTGTATAATTAAGAACTTAAGTTTATACACACGTTTAAGATACTATATATCTATTTGAATGAGAATTAAACAATCTTTGAATTTTAGGGCTTTAATATTGAAATAAACTTTTGTTGTTTTTTTTTGTGTTTTGTTTTGTTGTTGTTGTTGGTTTTTTGTTTGTTTTTTTTTTTTTTTGGGGGGGGGGGGGGCAAGCCCAGCCTTGTGCTTTGATTTCTTTTGAACTTGTATATTAAAAAAAACTTGTGATTTATTGATGGACATGCATTTGGAATTAGAAGGGATTGAAGTTTGTTCATTTTAAAACGCCATTGTTTTAAATTGAAAAGAATTTTAGAAAAAAAAAAAAGAAAATGTTCTAATGTATATGTATGAAAGAATTCTCATGGTCTAACTTAACAATATGTTTTCTTTTATTTTGATTTAATTTGGTAAGAGTACATTGAGAAAAAATAACGCTAAGTCTTTAAATCACTTTTAGCCTGTAAATGGCATTGGGGAACATATGCTGCTTCAGAATAAAGAACCTTGCATTTAATCACAAAGGTTTTTTTTTGTCATTTTGTAGATGCCAAGACGTAAAACACTTGAAGGCAGGAAGCAGAGGGAGAAACAAAAAATGAGAATGAGGCAGAAGAGACAGCAGTCTCAGGGCCCAGACACTCCTCCCAATGAGCTGGTTTTAGAGTCCAGTGTTCCTGTTGGACCAGTGGATGGAGCAATCTCAGCTCCCCCGAGTAATTTTCTCGGGCAGGTTCCAATGGGGTTTCCTCAAAGGAAAAAACCCCTGGCAAGAGTGCAGGCCTCTCTTCGCGAGAGAATGCACTCACCTGCCCCGAGGTTGCCATCTCCTCGGGGAAGTCGTCTGTTTGTCCGTGAACAGGACAAGGCACCGTCCCCTGACTCCCCAGCGTGGGTTTGTGCTCCACCGAGGGCACCTGGACCGGACACCGTGCACGTGTCCGATTCAGCAGGTCAGGCGCAGCTGGATACCTCCAGGAAGGAGGAGATCAGCAGTATACTAAAAGATGAGGAAACTTTAACGACAAACAAAACGGATACTGAACGAAAAACAAAACGTATTCTGAACGAACACAAGATACTAGAAACTATATATGAGAACCAGAACAATGATATTTCAGAGGAAATATATAATAACAAACACAATGAGATAGCAAAGAATATGTATACTGATCAGGACATTGAGATAACAAATAATATGATAGAGAACCAATGCATAAACGTTTCAGAGAATATGTATGATAGCCATGATCAGAGATCAAAGAATCTGTATGAGAATGAAGAGAATATGAATGGGAAACAAGTGAATGCCATATATGTTAATCTGTATCAGAATCAACAGACGAGTACAATGAAGGATATAAATGATAAAACAGAAAACGAGAATTGTCTCAAAAGAAATAAAAATGATGGAAGAGGGATAAAGAGGCAAAGGAATTTTATTTCACCACAAAGGAGTTACTTGGAAGGAAAGCCCAATGACGATGAATTTGCTTGTGGGAAAAAATTGAAAGTGTCCTCTAAATTTCCAAGTAATGAACACTTTCGTTTTGTTTCCAATAAAGTTATTCAAGGTTCATTCCATCAGGTAGACGTAATGTTTGGAGAAAATGCAGGTACTCAGTGTGTTGCAAATTGTCTGGCAAGTATTTCTTATCACAAAATGAAAAACGTAATGTATTGGACATCAGAAGACTTGGACAAAATACTTATAACAGGCAATGAACTGTACACTTTTCTGCAAAGAAGTTCATCAATAAGTAATAGATACTTGTTGGTAGAGGAACTACCACAACTCTTTGAATGTTTCGGTATGACATATGTTTTCAAAGCAGATGAGCCTCTGATCAGTGTGATTTTGCCTAGTAAGGAAGTGAATTATGCAGATTTTCATGCCTTGCCACTGAATGAAGCATTAGAAATATCTCTTGGAGAGACGGATGGTTGTTTTGTTTGTTATGGAGGAAACTCTTTTGTAATTGGCAAATTTGAACATGGTTTTTTTCTGTTTGATTCCCACTCAAGGTCTATTGATGGAATGGTAAATGAAAATGGGAAAAGCACAAGAATTCTTTTAGCTGATCTGGGGCAGGTCTATATGCATCTTCATTCCTTAGCTTTTTCAATGGGATACTCACAGAACGTGCTTTGTAATTTAACTGGGGTGTATTGCAAAACTACTGATTTGACGAACACACAGAGAGAATTTGAATCGTTTGGTTTGACTGTTGGTGGAGAAAAAAAATCAGAAGGGAACAATGAAGAGTTTCAGAATGATGATTTCATAATTTTATCCCATGAAATCGAACGCTTTACGTTTTTGCCTCTAAATGAAGATGTCAAAAGGAATCTGTGTAAAGACCTGAATGTTCCTTTAATACGCATTGAAAATGTGAATATCGCTCAAGATATAGAAAAAGAATTAACTTCACCCGAAACAGAAAAAAAAATTATTGGAGATGGGAATTGCTTCTTTAGAGCAGTATCTTTCAGTGTGTCAAACTCAGATGATTTCCATAGTACCATTCGGAGTGCTCTTTGCGCACACATGATGGCAAATCAAGAGTTATTTAAAACATTTTTACGTAATGGAGAGGAGTCTATTGAGAATCATCTTTCTGCTTCTTCTATGACCCAAGAAGGAACATGGGCAACTGAGGTAGAGATTTTGGCAATGGCACACTTCTTAAGAGTTGATATCTTTACGTATTCTGGAGGTAGATGGGTGAAGTTTTCGGGGGACATGGTTACCAAGTGTCTGAACAAGAGACGTGGAGCAATTTATTTACATCATTTACATCAAAACCATTACAATGTCGTGGTTTCTATGCATGTCAACAAGGATAGTAATGAAACAGGACTTGTGCATGGAAAAATAGGAGAACAAGTTATACAAAAGAGGAATATTAAAAGATCTTCATCAAGATTGACCTCTTATGAAAAGCAAAAAGACATAAAGAGAGAAAAATATAATCACAACACAGAATTTCGAAGCAAGAAATTAGCTGCAGCAGCCCTCAAGTATAGAGAACACAAGAGTTACCAATCATCTGTGAAGGAAAAATACAGAGAAAAGTATAGGTCTGATAACAAAGTCAGAGAAAGAAGCAAGAAGTTGTATGACAAAGATAGATATGTTAAGAGAGAGATAAGCAAAAAGATAAGCAAAAAAAAGTACAAGTATAATGATGCCCATAGAGATGACCTTAAAGCAAAGAGCACAGAGAAATACAGGAGAAACACCTCGCATAGAGAAGATGTAAAAATGAGAAGTAAAGAGAAATATAGGACAGATCCTTTACACAAAGAGGAGATGAAGAAGAGAAGTATAACCAAATACCAATCAGATGATAAACACAGAGAAAATGTGAAGAATAGGAGTAAGCAGATCTACAAAAGTGATGAAGCTCACAGAAAGCGTGTGAATTCTGCAAGTACTTGGAGATATAATACCGATGAATCATACAGGAAAAGAAATCTAAGGAAAAGGTCTGTGAAGTATGAAACAGATGAAGCCTTCAGGTCAAAAGCGAAAGTCTATAGTAAGGAAATGTATGCATCAAGTACTTCTGTCAGACTAAAGAAAAAAGATGCAGTAATACAGCAAAGAAGAGCAAAAAGTCAAAAACTAGAGAACGAAGAGGAAGTAGCAAACTTATTTAAGTGTAAAGTAAAGGAAGGCATTGATTACATATGTTGTTCTTGCAATCGACTCTTATTTCAAAATCAAGTCCAAAGATGCAATCCAAATACTTATGAGAAGAACACAGAAGCAGCATTAGCAGCCGAGGTCAGCATTCAGGAAAAGTATTTCCATCAGTGTTCAGAGGTTTGCCTTCCAAATTGTACAAAGTCATCATTGTGGATTTGCTTTACCTGTCATAGGAAGATTCTTAATGGGAAAATTCCAGCAGAGGCGACAGTGAACAATTTGTTTTTAGAAGATATTCCGAAGGAACTCTCTGATTTGAATTGCCTCGAAAGACACCTAATTGCATTGCAGATACCTTTTATGAAGGTAATGGGGCTTCCTCATGGTGGTCAAAGGAATGTTCATGGACCAGTTGTGTGTGTGCCATCAGACATGAAAAAGGTAACAAGTCTACCACTTAAGGAAGATGAAAATTTGTTGTTGCGTGTTAAATTGAAAAGGAAATTGAATTACAAAGGATATTTTGAATATCAGTTTGTAGACCCAAAGCATGTTTTTGCTGCCTTAGATTATTTGAAACAGAATAACAAATGGTATACAAATGTAACAATAGACAAGAATTGGAAAGAAAATGATTATGATGAAGTTGCAGACATCACTGAGGAAATACAACTAGATGATGAAGAAAATCAGGTAGCTACTGATACTTGCTTACAGCCATTAGATGTTGCACAGGAAGTTTTGGATCATTATTTTGATGACATATACAATATTGCACCTGGTGAAGGTAAGAATCCAGTACGTATGTTGCAAGAACCAGGAAACGAAGCTAAATCCTTCCCATATCTTTTCCCAAGCGGAATGTTTTCGTGGAATGACGAGAGGTCGGAAAGGATAACGTTATCTAGATATTTCAACAACCGGTTAATGAATGCAGATAACCGATTTGCTAAAGATACAAGTTACATTTTCTTCAGCCAGTATTTATCAGAACTGAATCAAGTTATTGAAAAAACTCAAATCTCAATTCGAAAATCTGTCACAAAGATTGGTAGTGAGAAATTAGTTACACCAGACATGTTACAAGACCCTGACGCCCTTTCAAAGCTATTAAGAAATGACGAGGCATTACGGTTTATGCAACCTATTCGTGGAACACCAGCATATTGGTCAGCAGCCCAAAAAGATCTCTTCGCAATGCTTCGGCAGTTGGGAATACCTACGTGGTTTTGTTCTTTCTCTGCTGCAGAACATAGATGGAATGATGCTATTAGAACAATTTTACGACAACAGAATGACCACAGAGATCCAGATTTGTTGGATTGGTCTGAAAAAAATGAAGTACTGAGAAGTAATCCAGTTACTGTTGCGAGGATGTTTGAGCACAGGTTCCACATGTTTCAGAGAGATGTCATTTTATCACCATCGGAACCGATTGGAAAAGTTGTAGACTTTTTTCAGAGAGTTGAGTTTCAACAAAGAGGATCACCTCACATGCATTGCTTATATTGGGTTGAAAACTCTCCTAAAATTGATCAAGATGGCGAAAAGGCAGTTTGTAATTTCATTGATAAATATGTAACCTGCGCAGTTCCTTCAGAGGAAGAAGACGCTGATTTAAGAAACATTGTGCTAGCCGTTCAACAACACAGTAAAAAACACTCAAAGTCATGCAAAAAGAAAGGCTCAGAATGCAGGTTTAATTTTCCTAGACCGCCTTCCGTGCGCACATTCATCACTTCACCTGAAACTGATGAAATTGATAAAAATATTGAAGCAGAAACAAAAAGCGAGGCACAGAAAACCGTTGCTAAAGATATGCTTATGCGTGTTTGGGATCAAATGCAACTCGACAACAATTCTTCAAGGACAGTAGAGGATATTTTCAATGCATTGGGATTGACGCAAGAACAATACGAAACAGCATATAACATGATTACGAAAAAGAAGGCAATTGTTCTAAAAAGAGAACCATGTGAGCTTTGGACCAATCAGTACAACTCGTGTCTTTTAAGGTGCTGGGATGCAAACATGGATATTCAATTTGTTTTGGATCCATTTAGCTGCATAGTTTATATCATTTCTTATATTTCAAAGTCCGAAAGAGAAATGGGGATGTTGCTTAAACAAACAAAGATTGAAGCTGAGGAAGGGAACTGTGAAGCACGCCAAACATTGAAGAAAATTGGCTCTGCGTACTTGAAACACCGGGAAGTGAGTGCACAAGAGGCTGTGTATCGTGTCTATAATTTGAAAATGAAAGAGTGTTCAAGGAAGGTAGTTTTTGTACCAGTGGGAGAAAACCCAACCCGTTTAAGCAAACCGCTTTCTCAGATAAAACAAAAGACACATAAGAAGAAAGAAGAGACAAATCAGGAGGAAAATGAGGAGGAGGAGGATATATGGATGACAAACATTGTTGAGAGGTACGAACATCGACCGAACAAAACAATGTTTCATGACATGTGTTTGGCTGAATTCTGTTCAGAATACCGCGTTCTTGCAAAATCGCAGGTTCCGAAGACTCCCATCTTCCCAAGTCAAGGGTTTCTGATCCGTACCTCTCCTCACAAACCCTTGACAGATTTAGCGATAAAAACTGTGGCTAATTTTCATTGGTTCCAAGGGTAAAGCTTGGATCCAATGAAAAGATATCTCTCATAATCAAATACGTCATGCAAAAACAGTAATGGCTGCCTCCGTAAGTGGAGGCATGTGCCGACTTTGTTGGGGTCCGGTACCATTAAAATACCGGCGATTAATCTTTTCATCATCATTTAAGGTTTTAAAACAACTGACAGAAGTTCTGAATTACAGCCCGAGTCAAAATGACGGACATTCCCATTATTTGTGTTACGTATGTTTCAACAAATTGAACAAATTAGAGAAAATTGACTTTGACGTTGAAAATAAGTTAAACGCATTAGCTGTGGAAAAAGCTTCCATATTACAAGAATTACGGAACAAAAATACTGTAAATAAACTATCGTCGAGGGCAATAGAGACGTCCGTATCAACGAAGGCTTCAGTTGGAATTTCCTCGCGTGTGGTTACATGTCCCGTCACCCCTACAAAATGTATTAACCGCACCAAAAGGACAATTCTCCACACTCCAACCCCACGCAAATCCAAGGTGCATATTCTTGGAACACCCAGGAAAACAGTGTTGCAGATGGAAACTTCAGCTTCCTCCAGAAAGCGGCCTCAACAATTGCTGTTCTCCCCAATGAAAGCCAAGGTACTCATGAATGGTTCATATATATCAGCTTTTAGTAGTTATAGTTAAAGAATCACAAGTTTAGATTATATCAAACAATATACATGTATTATAATTATTATATTGAAATTAACTTATAGATATCATACAGAGGACAAAATGACAGAAAAGTTCGGACAAAAATAATAAGAGAGAAAGGACTGTATAGTGTGATGGTGGGAATTGTCAGAGGCAATAAACCAGAGGTCATTCTTAATAAACTGGTGAAAGTTAAAAACTTTAAAGAGAAGGCAGTGAAAGTTCTTTCAAAGTGTGTGAAAGAAGAATGTAAACTTCTTTGTGGTAAAAATGATCCTTCAATTTTGAGGGGCAATACCTCTGAGGACATAATTTCAATTGATTTTCTAAAAATTGCAAATGAACTGAAAGAGAAAGCTCCAGCCTTCTCCCAGATACTGGAGGATACTATGAACACTACCAAGCCTGTAGCTTTGGTATCTTCAGCAGCAGTTATTTTGCACCACAGAAACCAAAATATGTCACTTATTCACCATGCTGTAGGTCAGTTATTAGACCATGGTGGAGCCACTGATGAAGTATGTGCATTTATTCAATTATTCTCACTAGTATCACCTTCATTCTAAGGTTAAGGACTTAAAAATTCAATCCCTAAACAAACTCATTTTTTACAATAATCATTTCCAGTTTTACTTTTTTCATCTAAAATTAATGCAATCTTTGAAAAAAATACTCAAAATATTCAGGACACAAGGATTATATTTAGGATATTCATTACTCACTGTAATCATCATTTAAACAGCTAATTTACTCGAAGTAATTTATTTGTTTGTTTATTGTTGATTGTATCACCCTACCTCGTAGGTTTTATATTTTGAAACATATTAGATTTGGACAGTATGATAACAATTTAATGTTCAGACTGATGTAAATTCATTATGATTTTAAACTTTTCACTTGCCATTGTTTTCCTTATCAAATTACAATTAAGATTTAGATTTGTGTTAATGTGTGATTGCACATAAGTATGTATTACATGATCTACATTTCATTTCATATTAGACAATAGATTTGCTTAGATGCCTTGGATTTTCTGTGGGCTGTTCAGCTACTCACAAGAAGCATGTTTCACTGATTGACATTCAGAAGAAGAAGATAGAGAACACAATTCTATGTCAGGTGCATCAATCAAGTCTTCAGTTCAACAAGAAGAAAACCAAAGAAATGGTATCTGCACTCCATGAACAAGATGTGACTGATAGTTCCAGTTATTTCACAGACTCCAGTCAGCAAGGTATATGTTCTAGAGTGACAATGCACTCATACTTTGACATGAACTTTTCAACTGCCTACGTCAGTGATACAGCCACTGCTAAGTCAAATATGTCATGCTACACAACAGATTCATGCAACTATACATGTACATCTACCGTCCCACAAGCTTGCCATCTTCTGCCACTTAATATATTCACTAAAGTTGGGTTGGTACAATGTCCTGCTGTGTCCATGTGCTCAAGCTTTGAGGTAGATCCAAGTAGTTGTGTTGCCCAGTCAAATGACAAGTCCACAAAATGTTATGGGGAGAAGTACATTTCTCGAATTGAAAGTCAGTTAAAAGAATCTGAAATTCAGCCCCCGTTCGATATAATTGGTGACAATTTGGACATTCTTAAATCGACTTCTTCTATGACAAAAGAAAATCAAAGGAAAAGTTTTCACTGGTTTATCTTAGTTGGTTTACAACGAAGAGTGCTAGATTCAACTATGCTGGATGATAAACCCAAGCATGACATTTTATCACTACCAAACCATTCATTTTTACCCAATGCCCAAGACATCAATATTTTGGAAAGAAACATGAACCATCATATACTGAAGGTTATCACAAGACATGTTAAATGCTTAAAGTCTTTTGCTCATTGTGTTCCAAAACACATCGATCATCCTTTCATGGAGGAAACCTCAAAAAAGTCAACTCATTTCATACTTGATTTGCTTGACAAAAATGAAAATTTGCATGATGACATAATTAGCATATTGGAGCACATTCATCAGAAGTATATAGCACATACTCTTGGGGAAAAAGCAGAAGTTTTAGAAAGGAAAGTATTTGGTGGTGATGTGCTTACTAATGAGCGAGCATACACAGCACAACTCGCAATGCAGAACTGTGAAACAGATTATTACAAACTGGGAGGACTTATTCACAGACCAGAGGGCCTTCACAGAATGATGAACTTTTTGCTGGTATTCCCCTTGGTTGATATTCTGTTCCTGTTCTAAGAATTGGTTCAGTTCCTGTTTTGGAGTTGTTGGTTATTTGGATGGTTTCTGCTTGTGTTTGTTACTCTTGTAAGTGTTCCATTATCATTATTTTATTACAAGTTAGATGAATTACTGTAGAATTATTATTATTTGTGATTTCAAGATTTTTGGATACTCACCTGTGAATTTACATCCTTGATAAATGAATTTATTATTCATTTTTAAACAAGATAGTAAAAATTCTATGAGCCTCAAGTTTAATATAAAAAATACAATGAATTAAAAAAAAAATAACCCCCACACATATAAGTGATTCCACAGTCAAAATGCATAGGTATTGAAAATGGATGCTGGTAGTTTAGCCACCACTTTTTTTATTAAACACTTTACTTTAATCCATTATATACAATTTCCCAAGTGTTATGCAATGCCTTAGTATGATGCTTCAGGTTTGTTTGCATGAAATTTGAAATTTAACTAACATTGCATATTGTTCACAAATTAAAGCCTACTAACAGTTGAAGTGAAAGAATTTGTAATGTTTGAATTGTCAAATTTACTTCAAAAGAATCAACTATTTTTTTTTCTATGGCACATCAATCATAAAAAGTAAAAATCTGATGAATTATGTTTTCTAAAAAGGCATACTTTGTTAATATATATATTTCATATCAGTAGTCAGTACATGTATATCGGGGATATTATTTAATATTTTTGCAATTCATTTTATTAATCTGATACATATATCAATAATTGCTCTTGTATTTTCTTGACTAGTTTATATACCAGGAGTTCTACAAACCATCCTCTGCATTTGAACAAGGAACACTCTATCAACTTCGAAATGTCATTCACAGAGTGGATGTTACTGGAAAAGATAAAGTTGTTGAAGCATACAGGTATGTCTATTAATTGGTTTAATTTTCCTAACTTAAGGAGATAAACACAGATATTTTATTGTCAGTCTGTTTTGGTTTTGTTTGTTTTTTGTGTGTTTATTTTTGGGGTTTTTTTTTTTGGGGGGGGGTGTGTACTGAAAATTGTACATGTAGTTATACATCCATATAATCCATAAAATTTTCATAGAGCTCATTATGCTTTTGTGGAGGATGCTTTGGATGCATTTATACTTGGGGCCACAATGGATGTTATGGGACTGAATGACCTAAATGGATCTCCTCAACAGTGGAACCCCAACATTTTATCAATGTATTCAAATGAGGAGCAGCTATCATGGCTTAGAAATCTGGCTGAGGCAGTGATCAACAAACATATCAACTTGCAAGGTTAACATTACATGTAACCCCATTGAAACATGTACAAAGTTCATACCGTGATTCTCTTTCTCATAATGAATATGACATTCTATTAATTAAGCAAGGAAAATCAATACAGTATATGACTAATATATGCTTTTTGTTTTGAATACAACACATAATTCACCTGCTGATTATTCATAGTTTACATTTAAGTCATTTTTTTAAGCCGATTTTCTTCCTTTTCCACCTATGCAGTTTATAGCAAAATCATAACCATCTAACCATAAAAATCAATCAAGGTTAATTCCATGAACATTATTCATTGAGGAGACACATAGGGATAAGTTTTATAAAACAATACTAATTATTATTTATCTTTGAGGAGACACATAGGTATAAGTTTTATAGAATAATAGTAATTATTATACTTTCATGTTAAATACTAAAATCTGATTGGTTTAGACGCAGTTGACAATTCATTCTAATACCCTCGGCGTTAGCAACACACTTGGCAACAAGCCGATAGAACGAATTGTTACATGCGCGTATATTATGCGCGTACGGTTCGCCGTAGAACTCACGTCTTTTCTATATAAAAGCAGTAAAATTTGCTATAAAATAAAGACATTCAGTATAATAAAATAAATAGTGCCTGCTTGGGAGGGTACCAGTTGAAATTGATATTCAATGGTTTTCGAGGGGTGTCAATTTCAACTGGTACCCTCCCAAGCAGGCACTATTTATATATTATTATGTTCGGTTAACATTTATTTTGTTCTAATGAAACTTTTCAAATTTCTAAACTCCCAGGATCAACTCATCTCCAAGATTTGGTTGAAGAAGCTGCCAGGCTAGACGCACAAAATGCCAGGCTACATAGCATGTTTGATGCCGTCACCAGTCAGTATATGTGCACGTGTCAGAAAAACTACAAGACAATTGGACACTTTAAACGCCATCTAGAGAGAGAACACAATTGGCATTTCCTTACTGCTGCACGAGAAGAACCCAAAAAGGGGGACAAGGTTGCAGTATGGCGGTCGTCGTTCATGAAAGCTGCTCTTATCTTAAGAGATACATCTGATGCTTATAAAATGGGCGACGGAAACCGGATATTTTTGAATGCAAAATTTGAAATGCTGTGTGCAAATGTTGCCGGACATACCAAGTATCAGCTTTGGCTGTGGAGAATGATGGCCTATGAACAGGCCATCTTAACACCTAAGCAAGCCTTTGAATACAAATGGAATACAACAGCAAATCTTAACGGAACTATTGATGGAAACATTCCAAATGACAACTTAGTGGAAATTTGTGTTCAGCTAGTAAAGAAGAAAATAAAAGAGCAGGGTTCAAACTTTACCTTTAATAGTGCCCAGACTACAGCATTAGCATGTCAAATCCAAGATGAGCTGAGAGAGAATATTAGGTATCAGGTGTCAATGAAACCCTCTGGTAAATCAAGGACAAAGACTGATAAATCTTCTGACATAAATTTGATGCTGATGGAGTTGATGGCAGGTGACATCTTTGAAAACATTCAAGGGCGCCAATTTGAAAATTTCAAAAACATAAAAGATGTTTTTGAAAAGGTAAACCTTCATAAACTGCACATTTGGATAAGTAAGCAAAAGGAGAGAGCATCGTTTGAAATGATGTAAAAGTTTATACATTGTGAATGTGTGTTATCAATTAATATGAACTGAGAATTCATTTTAACGAGTCAACATAAAGGGCAATAATAGCTAGATTCTGACTTGTTATAATTTTTTATGTATTTTTAAGCTGAATTTTTAGTAATTTTGGAATCAATTTAACTTTAAAAAAACCCAACTTATTCCATTTTGAAAAAATGAGGTTCTCACGGGTTCTTAAAGTGAGTCATATAATCACTAGAATAACTTCTAGAGAAAATAATTCAGAACTATTCAGGTTCTAAATTTACACCATGCTAAAAATTCTGCTTGCATGATGTAGGCTATTTAAGTGTGATTGAAAATATACATAAAATAAAATTTTATCTGTGAAATTTACTTATCTTTTATTAAATTCTGACAAAATTAAACTTCAATATGCACAACTTAATACATCAAGTGAAGTCGTTTTCAGAGTCTGATGAACCATATATTATAATATCATCAAATACATCATCAAAAATCTTAATCACTTGTTCAGCAGTGTCGAGCAGCCAGATTGTTCCATATTCCATCACATCGCTTGTTGTAAATATTCTGTGACAATTGTCAGTAATACACTTAATAGTTTCTACACTTAGTTCCGAATTGTTGCCAAATAACTTAGGTAGATTACTTTGTAAAAGTTCTAGTTTATGTTTGAGAGTTATCTTATTCTCATCAGTCACATCACGTTGAAATGCGTCCTCTTCCTGTGGCTCAATTGCATTAAATACAGGATGAGATAGCCTAGGACAGTCTAAGCATTTGCAGGTCTTTTCACAAAAATCACAACATTCATGCAAGTGTTCAAAAATGTGTGAATGAGCGTTGTATGCTTTACACAAAATGTTTCTTCGGCACTGATCCTCTGATTTTATCAATGAAAGAACGTCGCTGTCTATTTTTTTTAAATGTCCCTTATGATTTTTGTATAAAATTAATTCAACAGAGAATTCACCATCTCTTCCTGCCCTGCCCATTTGCTGTACTAGTGTGTCAAGGTCACGTGGAGGTCCATAGTGAACAACATTATGCAGGCCTTTAAAGTTCACTCCCATTCCTGCAGCATTTGTACTAATAAGGACCCTAATTTGGCCATCTTCTGACTCCATATCAATGCGAATTTTTCCCTTGATGTGCTCTGCGGTTTTGCTGTGGAACATTTGTACTAAAGAAGCATCACATTTCCGTCTGAACATGGTGTAGAGAACGGCGCAGTCTTTAATGCTTTCACAGAATATCACAATTCTTTGTGCATTTTTTTTCCTTGAGTTGAGTTCGTCAATAACCCATGAAAATATGTCACTAATGTCAGAATTATTTTTTACACATTTAACATTAATCTTGATGTTTGGTCTGTCAGGACTGTCAATTATTACAATGTGATTATCACGGAAACATAAACTTTTCAGGATTCGTTTCCTATTTGACGGACTTGCGGTTGCTGTAAGAGAGAGTAGTGGAATGTTCAAACTGAGGGACCTCAACTCGCCGATCTTTGAGAAATGTTCCCTGAAGGCATCATCAGAATCCTTTTTCTCGCCCCTATGAAATACATAATAGCAATAACAGTCAGTCCTTGTAGATGAAATTATGTCACTAATAATTTATTTGCCAATTTACTATATCTTTCATGAAATAATGATTCAATGCTTAAATATTTGACACTCTTACTTGACAAGTGTTAGCTATTTTTATTTCAAATTCAAATAAATTAATACATTTTTTAATCATGAAATGTTGGGCATGAATATTCCTATAAGGGTATTCTAAATTGTATTATCATAAAATAAACTGTATTTATACTGTTAGGTATTAATTCATATATACACTACCATTGATAAACTGTGTGTGCCTCATCAATAACTGTCAACTTGTGTCGTTGAGAAAATTCGGGATGTCGAAATATTCCTCTCCATTTGTCGTTTCCAACCAGCACTTCAGGATTTCCAAAGACAAACTGATAATATCCCCTCGTAACGTCGTCTATACAGCAATCTTTTTTCCCAATATATGTTGCTTTCAAACCTAGACCAGATAGTCTATTCACCTGCTCTTTCATGATGCTGAGAAGTGGGGATATTACCACACACACACTCGACTCGCCAAAGATAATTGGACAACTTTCGTAAATTAAAGATTTTCCACTTCCCGTCCGTGTGCCTACGAAAACGTCCTGGCCAGCCGCTAAGCCCTTTATCCCACGAATTTGATTTTCTGTCAGTTGGATCTGAAAAAAGTTCTGTATCTCCGATATTTTTACACTGATAGCCGCCATGTTGTCTTGTTTACGATATTTATCAAGTAGGTTATGAAAGCTATCGCGCGATTGGTTGAACCCAGTAGTTTAATTTCAGTGCATTCGCTAGATGTCGCACCTGTCAGCCACAGTTTAAATCGCTTAATCTGCCAAGGGTTTGTGGGGAGCAGAGTGGACCGAAAACACTTGGCTAGCGAAGATGGAAGACTCCAAATGAAAATGTATTCGAATTGCAGAATTCAAAGGGATTTATACAAAAGAGAACAAGAACAAAACCAGCTGTTATCAGATACCCAAGGTTTAGGGTTGACAAAATGTCTGAAAAATATTATCAGTGTCTCCTACAGCTCTTCCTGCCTCACGAGAGAGCAACTCAATTAAAACCACCAGCTTTTGATCTATATCAGACATTTTATGAGAATGGTCATGTTAAAACTAAAAATGATCAGAACTTACAGGCAGTCAAATTATTGGTCGATAGAAATCATGCAAAATTTGCGGAAAATGAAGAAATGATATCGAATGCACAAGAAACGTTTGAGACTATTGGGGAACCGCAGGATGCATGGGCAAGTTTATGTCCAGAAACTGAACTAATGCGAAAGGAATGTATGGAGGAAAGAAGTACTCTAAATGTGTTGGATGATCATGTCGATGAAATACCAGATATGGAAACCGAGGCAAATTCAGCTGATGTCATGTTCAAAGTGCAACAAAATAACCAATCCAGAGAAGAAGCCATGCATATTATTCAAAACCTTAATGAAACACAGAGAAATATATTTTATTATGTAAGAGACTGGTGTCTAGAGAAATCATCAGGACAAAACCCAGACCCCTTTCACATATTTATAACAGGTGGTGCAGGTACCGGAAAAAGTCACGTTATCAAGGCTATTCATTATGAAGCTTCACGTTTGCTTGCAAAGAACATGTCGACGCCAGATAGTTTAGCAGTACTGCTGACTGCTTTCACGGGAACAGCTGCATTCAACATTGGTGGAAATACTATTCAATGCCAAAGTTTATGCGTCTACCATATGAACCATTGAAAGAACAGACTCTCAGTGAATTAAGGATACATCTTCAAGATCTTAATGTACTGGTAATTGATGAAGTGTCAATGGTTTACAAGAGACTGCTGTATTATATTCATGAAAGGCTTGTACAAATAAAAAAGAGCAAAGAGCCGTTTGGAGGAGTAAGTGTCATTGCGGTAGGTGACTTTTACCAACTACCTCCTGTGAAACAACGTAAAGATGAAAGACTCTACAAAGACAATATTTCATATCCAGTTGATCATTGGCAAGAATTGTTCAAAGTTGTCGAGTTATCAGAAATCATGAGACAAAAACAGGATATACCATTTGCAGAAGTTCTAAATTCTCTTCGTACACGAGAATTGCAGGAACCACTTACTAATGAAACCTTGTCTATGCTTCATGAGTGTGTTAGGGAGGGACCAGATGATGTGTTAAATGTATATGCTACAAACGATGAAGTAAACAATTACAATCTTAAAATGCTACGTAACAGTTGCGATAATTTTGTTGAGATTAATGCTCAGGATTTCGAGAAAGACACAGCAACAGGGAAACTAACTCTGAGAAAAAAGCCTATATCTAGATCAAAAACAGAAGGTTTGACCAGCTCCCTTTTGGTTGCGGTGAATGCACGGGTAATGCTGACTCGAAATTGTAATGTAGAGGACGGACTTGTAAACGGTGTCATGGGGAAAATTTTGCATTTTTTATTGAAAGATGGAAATGTTGATCATGTTCTTGCAGTTGGTGTGTTATTCGATAATATGAATGTTGGACAAAGAACTGGGAGAAAAACCCCAGAAGGAAATGTTGTTTTAATCGAGAGGGTGCAAGAGGAAGTTATTGAAAAGAAATCACGATCATTTATCAGACATCAGTTTCCTCTACGACTATCATGGGCATGTACAGCTCACAAGGTTCAAGGAATGACGGTTGACAAAGTCGTTGTCAATTTAGACCGAACATTTTCTGCAGGTCAAGGATATGTTGCCTTAACAAGAGTGAAATGCAAAGACGGATTGTTCATCGAAACCAACGATGTCAGTACATTACATAAAAAGGTATACGCCGATGCTGAAGTAAAAAGTGCCCTCTTTGGTATGAATAAATTAAAGTTTCCAAATAGATTTGATAGGTCATCTCTGTGTACCAAAGTTATACTTCACAACATTCAGAGTCTTAAAGCACACTTTTCAGATCTGCAGCACGATTTGCGTTTTACAGAAGCAGATATAATCAGTTTGACTGAGACCTGGTTGAGACCAAATGAAAATCTCATCAACTTTTCTTTGGATGAATTTTCTTTCCACTCTCAAGCGAGAGGAAATGTATATGATGATCAGTCTATAGATTTGCATACCAAACGTGTTGCAAAGGGTGGTGGAGTTGCTGTGTACATTAAAGGTAATGAAAATGATAAAAAAGTTACCCTTCTTCCTGTGAACAATATTGAAGGTATTGCTGTCAATTTACAAAGCATTCAAACAGTAATTCTTACCTTATACCGCCCTGGCACAACCACTGCATTCAAGTTTCTACAGCGCCTTCAAATGTTACTTGAACATTATAGGAAAGACAACTGGAACATTGTTTGCATTGGGGACTTCAATGAGGATGCACACTTAACAGGACCAATTCAATCGTTCATGAAAAATCAGGGATTTAGACAGCTTGTTTCTTTCAATACAACAGAAGGGGCAACAATTCTTGACCACGTGTATGTTTCTGGATCTTTGCAAGTGGGCGTTAACAAAATGTCCACGTACTTTAGTTATCATGATGCTGTTGTTGCCACAATTTATCCAAATGATGATAATGCTTGAAATGTTCCATACTTGTTGCTGACAAGCAAATATCAAT
The DNA here is from genome assembly GCF_963853765.1 of Magallana gigas. Classification (NCBI taxonomy): domain Eukaryota; kingdom Metazoa; phylum Mollusca; class Bivalvia; order Ostreida; family Ostreidae; genus Magallana; species Magallana gigas. The sequence continues at coordinate 49,103,955 of NC_088860.1, read as the reverse complement.
GAGTGCCAAATACCACAGAGCATCAAAAACACATGGTTATTATATTGTTAAGATAATGCATATACAGTTTAATATTGGTATCGTGAACAAGGGATACATGAATACTCTTAATAAGTCAAAGTCAATTGCCGGTCCCGACCGTTTTCTCCAAGTAAATGTTTTAAAACTCGAATACGGAAATCTAGAATACCCCGCTTATATCGATGTAAATTGAAGAGCCGCACCCTACTTTAACCCCGTTTATCTCGAAGTAGAGCTATTTTTTCCGATCGGGTGAACATAATTAGTGTCATTACTTCACATATTTCTGCCCAGGACATTATTCACATCTTTCAAACTAGTGTTACCTCAAACATGTAGAATGTATGTTAATTAGGAGCTTGAGTGTTTTGTACAGTTTACTATATATTTTTAAAATTAGGTTTAAAACACAGCCATGGTTACCGATAATGTGCTTAATTAAACACCATATCGATCTAAGAATGATAGTTGCCAAATTCATAAAATGATTAATTACGGAACCGAGTTTAGTATTTCATGTACAATTATAAAAACAATGTAGCATGAATAGGATACGAAGATTAAATACCAATTCAAGTGTTTCAGAAACAGCTCATGTGTATTGAACATTTTAAACTAATCAGATTACCATCGCATAAATAAACGTCCACCGTCATTTCCGTTCGTCACCGGTAGGAACTATAAACATTAAATTTTCAACTTTTTTGTTCTTAAATATTTTTCTGTTATTTATCAATTAACGCGCTTTAATAAATGTCTATTGATATCTCTATAGAGGATTAAATGGAATTTGAAGAAGTGATAAGACATGAAGGAAAAGAAACACTATCCAAATAGTTTTTAAAGGTGAATTCAAACGGAAGACCTCTCGTTGCTCGCAACGAGATCGCGTCTAGTTATTATTATTTTTTTCCACGAATTTTGTGCACGCGATTTCTCGAAAACTATTCGGCCGATTTCGACCATTTTTTCTCAGATGATTGCCAGTGGTCATAATTCTAGAAGTTTTTTGAAATTTTGAAATCGGCACTTCCGGTTCCGATTTACGGCCGATTTTGTAAGTTTTTACGACTAATTTTGTGCAGACATAAACTCAGAGACTATCAGAGATAGGAATATGAAATTTTCAGGATAGGTAGACCATAGGTTGAAGTTGTGCACAATGTAGTTTTTTGGCGCTAGTGGCGCCATTTCTATGAGCTCGCATAGGCTCGAAAATTGGGTACGAATTTCGAATCAAATTTTTCATACGTTTTGATCTGTATCTTTTTATGAGTAGATATTTTGTTAAAACATATATAACAAAAGTGGTAGATAATCAAAAGTTATTTTCAAAAAAATCAAGAAAAAGGGGCTGTCCCCTTTTTTTAGGGGCCAAGGCCTTCGTAAACTCAATTACAAGTAACTTAAAAATGATTAAGATTTTGTAATGCATTATAGAAGCAAAGTTGTTGATCGTACCAATATCTATTTAAAAAAATCATTGCCACGCCCAATAATTTCGTAATTAGGGATTTTTAGGGGCCAAAGTACTTAAACTTTGACGAAAAGTAACTAGAGAAGTATACATATTTTGTTAGACATCATAGAAGAGAAAATATTTAAAAAAATGATTTAAATTGATTCCACTTATCAAAAGACGAATTTCTGTCCCCATTAAGGATCTAGAGGGCTGGCCCCTAAAATATTCAATCATTTGTATCTCAAAAGTGATCAACAATTTTAGATGGATGTAAGAACAAAAAATGTTAGTATTCATGAGACCTTTCGTATAAAATCAAGAAAAAGGGGCTGGCCCCTTAAATTAGGGGCCATTAGACTCCTAAACTCTATTACTCATACCTTAAAAACGATTAAGATTTTGTAATGCATTATAGAAGCAAAGTTGTTGATAGCAGCAATATCTGTTTGTAAAACTCATTTCCAAACCCATTGATGACGTAATTAGAGATTTTAGGGGACTAAAATCTTAAATCTTTAATGTGCTGTATGTTAAAAAGCAAAACTCTTTGTTAAGCATTTTAAAGGATATTGACATTCGTATACATTATCTAAAAGGAGGTGGTTGAGGGAGAATTCTGAAATTTCATTGATATTTTAATCGAATCGTTTAAAAAATTAAACGGAAGACCTACTCGTTACTCGTAACGAGATCGTATCTAGTTTAAATAATATTTGCACTCTAATTTATTCTTTCTTACATTATTGAATATTATCACATTGCTTGTTTATAATGAATTCTTGACTATGTATGTGGGTTCGATTCCCACCCTAGGCATAATGGAACAGAAAGCTGGTGCAAAGTGGGCAGATAGCCTAGTGGCCCCGCATAGTCAGAAGGATAGAATTTTTTTTTTTCCTAAAACATTCAAAGTGCTTCTTGGAAAAATAAAATATCAATCACTGTTTTATTTAGATTAAGTCGTACGTATTTAATGATATATACATGTACGTTAAATTGGAAATAATAGATTAATATTATTATAATATATCTATGATAATTTTTAATATAGAAAACATGCATACGCGAAGAAATGTTCAAAATTCTGTCCCGCCTTGCTAATCTGGAATTTACTTACTATCATGCATATATAGTTCTCAACAATTTTGACAATAAATGCATATTGAGTATAACTTGAAAAATTGATGTACATAAGATTGGCCCAAAACAGGACTGAGGTGTATCAAGAGTATGCTCATGTATGGGAATATTTGCTGACGTGATTAAAGCTCTCAGTACACTAATTACACTTTTGCTATTTTAAGAAGTAGGACAAGTTGGTAGTTTATTAAGTTTATATCAGCTGCGTGTAGCATTTAACACACACAACAAAGGCAGTTAAAGTAAATACTTTTTCTTTATAATATGTATCAACAGTGTTGTGACTTGATGTCGGTATCAACAATGTAGTGACTTTGCTGTGTGCATCAACAATGTAGTGACTTTGCTGTGTGCATCAACAATGTACTGACTATAGTGTGTGTCAACAACGTAGTGACTTTTTTGTGTGTATCAACAATGTAGTGACTATGATGTGTGTACATAAACAATGTAGTGACATTGCTGGGTGTATCAGTAATGTAGTGACATTGCTGTGTGTATCAGTAATGTAGTGACTATGCTGTGTGTACATAAACAATGTAGTGACATTGTTGTGTGTATCAGTAATGTAGTGACTATGCTGTGTGTATCAACAATGTAGTGACATTGCTGTGTGTACATAAACAATGTAGTGACATTGCTGTGTGTATCAGCAATGTAGTGACTATGTTGTGTGTGTCAACAATGTAGTATTAAAAGTGTATTGACTTGTTGTGGTGTGTGTCTAATAATGATACATATCTTTCTTTGTCTTGTTGCCTGCCTGTCTGTTTTAACTCTCTCTCTCTCTCTCTCTCTCTCTCTCTCTCTCTCTCTCTCTCTCTCTCTCTCTCCTTTGTTTAATGATGTTGTTTGTATACTGAAAAATAGCAAACATATACAACATTCCTATTTTGTTCAAGCAAAATTATAGTATTTTGATGAGCAGGACGTGATGAATCTCCAGGTCTGATCTGAATATATTAATTTTAATTGACAGGTGTAAAAACCGTTGATTTATTTATCTATGTAAAGAAAAAAAATATTTGAAATGTAATAAAATGAAATTATGCGTGTCTCTCTCTCTCATTTTCTCTCTCTCTCTCTCTCTCTCTCTCTCTCTCTCTCTCTCTCTCTCTCTCTCTCTCTCTCTCTCTCTCTCTCTCTCTCTCTCTCTCTCTGTGTTCAGTAATGGATGATTATTGTTTTAAAGGACAAGAGCGTACAATGCCCGACAAATCCCCCGCACCAAGAATGTTGAAATGGGATATATACAGTCATATAAAAAGAAATTTACATTTGAAAATGAACATAAGTACATGTATAGTATAAAACATCATTCTCTGACAAATTAACAAATATATACTTATACTTTGTACTTATCTTATTTGTTTTATTAGTTTATTTTCTGAACATGAATATCATGGTCTCACATCTGTGCTAGCGCTATTATTATGCGACATTGTGTGTACAGAACATGAACATTACGCATTTTTTTTATCGTTATGTAGAGCGTATTAAATATTTTTTTCAATAAATCTTATATTAAAAGAATGTCTTGTGTGAAACAACATAATTTTTTTTTAAAAAGTCGGCTAAGATTCGAACACCCTTATTCTACAAAAACTTATCCTTTAAAAGCACTTTTAGGATGGAGTCAAAATCCGTTCATACAGTATATGATCAATATTTTTGCATAAAACACCGTGCAGCTTAATTTGGAAAACCCATATTTGTCATGTTTACAGAATGAAAACATTTTTTTGACTCACACCATAACATTCATACTATAAACAATGCTTATAAGCCAAATAATTATATTTTTACTGAAATTGAAAATCGTTCGTCTTTATTGCTCCACATGGGGGGGGGGGGGTTGTTATACAGCGCCTTTTACGCCCCTGTACTTTCTTTTTTTGCATCCACAATGTAGTGACTTTCAGGTAAATTGAGTTGATTTACACACTGTAGTGAATTTCCAGTGTGTAATCACAGTGAGTCATGTGACCTAATGTAGTGATTATAAGGTGTAAAATCATGAACTTATAGAGTTAGATTTTCCTTGTTTCAAGTAGCAGAATAGTAAATAGAATCCCTATTTTACACAAAAATGTAAATATATATTGAATAGCATAACTAGAACATGGTGTAGCGAATTTCAGGTGTAAAGTCTGGTGTAGTGAGTTTCGACATTATACAAGTATGTGTGTGTGTGTGTGTGTGTGTGTGTGTGTGTGTGTGTGTGTGTGTGTGTGTGTGTGTGTGTGTGTGTGTGTGTGTGTGTGTGTGTGTGTGTGTGTGTGTGTGTGTGTGTGTGTGTGTGTGTGTGTGTGTGTGTGTGTGTGTGTGTGTGTGTGTGTGTGTGTGTGTGTGTGTGTGTGTGTGTGTGTGTGTTGTGTGTGTGTGTGTGTGTGTGTGTGTGTGTGTGTGTGTGTGTGTGTGTGTGTGTGTGTGTGTGTTTGTAAGCACCTGAATACCACTACACGAGTATGAATACACACGTTTTATCCCACTACATTTTTTCTTCCCACTACATGCACCCGTGTAGTGGGAAGTAAAATCGTTCGGAAACGTTATTTCTCATCGTACTTGATTCAAAAAATATAAAATTGTACTATGTTTGGGTTTCCGGTGTGTATGTGGATTTTTTGACACTCATCGTGGAGTCCATAAGAGTACTTTACACACTTTCCTCCATTGGATATAAATAGCGCATGCGCAATCGGAACTTCCTACTCGAAGATGGAAATAATTTTTTACAGTAAGTATCATTTTTTCTTCGATATCTAGGGAATTATATCATTCTATTCTAATAGATAAATCTGGTAAACGACTATAACAAGGTCAGGCATTGTCTTTCCTGTTAAGTTTTTCACTGATAAGAGAACACGAGATCTAATTTTGACATCATGCGAATGCCATATTCATAATCAAAGAAGGGATCGTAACTTATTTAGAATTAAAATGTGCCTATTTTATTTCAAGGTTTATTTAATTATGGAACAGATTATTACTTATATTTTAAGGGATATATCAGTACCTTCTTAGTGGCTGAAATTCGGCCCCATTCCTAATCAGAAATAGGTGATATTTCCTCAATTTAGCGGTATTTTTCCCAACTGGTTAACACTGAGTCTATATTTAATTCTTTTAAATAAATAATATGTATTAAAAGCAAAATATGTGATCTTTTAACCTCAATCAGCATAGCTTTTATCATAATACCTGTTTAAAAACATTCTGTAAACATTGCCAACTTTTAATCCTAATTTCCTCTATCTTTCTAAAAATTAAATGCTGTGTTCTGTGGAATCGTTATGCTGTTTCCACATACATGTACTTGATTGATATACCTTTTCAATTGTACAATTTCATTAAAAATACGGATGAATTACGTTACATAATTATATAAATAGAAACATATTAGGAAAAGTTACTTTAAAAAAGTGATTTAGTAGGAAATACTGATTTTTATCATTAAAATGAAAAGTATGAGTTTTCTCATGGGGTTAAATTTCAAAATAAATGATATTTACTTAAGCTAATGGTGATTATTTCTTAATATTAGTACGATCTGAGATAAATTTGGGTACAGATAATGATCCAAAAAGATTTAGAGGGTTTCCTAAGTGATTAAGTGTACAGATTGATTTTAGAACGTTAAAATGAAAAGTACAGGTTTCCTCATTGGGGTCTAAGTTCAATAGGAAAGGATTTTTACTTAAACTATTGATGATTATTTCTTAACATTAGTGTAGTTTAGGATAAATTAGGGTACAAATATTGATTGAAAAAGATTTAGATGGTTTCCGAAGTGAATAAGTATACTGAATTCGTAACGTTTAAATTTAAATTATGGGTTTCTTCATGGGAGTCTAAGTTCAATAAAAAAGTATTTTTACTTCAACTAATGGTGATTATTTCTTAGTATTAGTGTAATTTAAGAAAAATTAGGGTACAGATATTGATTTAAAAAATCTAGGGGGGGGGGGGGGTTCCTAAATAAATACTATACTGATTTTAGAACATTAAAATGAAAATTAAGGGTTTCCTTATGGAAGTCCAAGTTCAATAGGAAAGGATTTTTACTTAAACTAATAATGATTAATTCATGGTATTTGTGTAATTTAGGATAAATTAGGGTACAAATATTGATTGAAAAAGATTTAGGGGGTGTCCTAAGTGATCAAGTATACTGATTTTATAACGTTAAAATGAAATGTATGGGTTTCCTCATGGGTGTCTAAATTTAACAGAAAAGGATTTAACTTACACTAATGGTGATTATTTCTTAGTATTAGTGTAATTTAGGATAAATTAGGATACAAATATTGATTGAAAAAGATTTAAGGGGTCTCCTTAGTGATTTAGTATACTGATTTAAGAGCGTTAAAATGAAAAATATAAGTTTTCTCATGGGGGTCTAAGTTCAATAGGAAAGGAATTTTACTTAAACTATTGATGATTATTTCTTAACATTAGTGTAGTTTAGGATAAATTAGGGTACAACTATTGATTGAAAAAGATTTAGATGGTTTCCTAGATGAATAACAATACTGAATTCATAACGTTTAAATTAAAATTATGGGTTTCTTCATGGGAGTCTAAGTTCAATAGGAAAGTATTTTTACTTTAACTAATGGCGATTATTTCTTAGTATTAGTGTAATTTAAGATAAATTAGGATACAAATATTGATTTAAAAAATTTAGGGGGAGTTTCCTAAATAAATACTATACTGATTTTAGAACGTTAAAATGAAAATTAAGGGTTTCCTTATGGAAGTCTAAGTTCAATAGGAAAGAACTTTTACTTAAACTAATGATGATTAATTTATAGTATTTGTGTAATTTAGGATAAATTAGGGTACAAATATTGATTGAAAAAGATTTAGGGGATGTCCTAAGTGATCAAGTATACTGATTTTATAACGTTAAAATGAAATGTATGGGTTTCCTCATGGGTGTCTAAATTTAACAGAAAAGGATTTAACTTACACTAATGGTGATTATTTCTTAGTATTAGTGTAATTTAGAATAAATTAAGGTACAAATATTGATTGAAAAAGATTTAAGGGGTTTCCTTAGTGATTTAGTATACTGATTTAAGAGCGTTAAAATGAAAAGTATGAGTTTCCTCATGGGGGTCTAAGTTCAATAGGATAGGATTTTTACTTAAACTAATGATGATTAATTCATAGTATTTGTGTAATTTAGGATAAATTAGGGTACAAATATTGATTGAAAAAGATTTAGGGGGTGTCCTAAGTGATCAAGTATACTGATTTTATAACGTTAAAATGAAATGTATGGGTTTCCTCATGGGTGTCTAAATTTAACAGAAAAGGATTTAACTTACACTAATGGTGATTATTTCTTAGTTATAGTGTAATTTAGGATAAATTAGGATACAAATATTGATTGAAAAAGATTTAAGGGGTTTCCTAAGTGATTTAGTATACTGATTTAAGAGCGTTAAAATGAAAAATATAAGTTTCATCATGGGGGCCTAAGTTCAATAGGAGAGGATTTTTACTTAAACTAATGATGATTATTTCTTAACATTAGTGTAGTTTAGGATAAATTAGGGTACAAATATTGATTGAAAAAGATTTAGACGGTTTCCTAAGTGAATAAGTATACTGAATTCATAACGTTTAAATTAAAATTATGGGTTTCTTCATGGGAGTCTAAGTTCAATAAAAAAGTATTTTTACTTTAACTAATGGTGATTTTTTCTTAGTATTAGTGTAATTTAAGATAAATTAGGATACAAATATTGATTTAAAAAATTTAGGGGGGGGTTTCCGAAATAAATACTATACTGATTTTAGAACGTTAAAATGAAAATTAAGGGTTTCCTTATGGAAGTCTAAGTTCAATAGGAAAGGATTTTTACTTAAACTAATGATGATTAATTCATAGTATTAGTGTAATTTAAGATAAATTAGGGCACAAACATTGATTGAAAAAGATTTAGGGGGTGTCCTAAGTGATCAAGTATACTGATTTTATAACGTTAAAATGAAAATTATGGGTTTCCTCATGGGAGTCTAAATATAACAGAAAAGGATTTAACTTACACTAATGGTGATTATTTCTTAGTATTAGTGTAATTTAGAATAAATTAAGGTACAAATATTGATTGAAAAAGATTTAAGGGGTTTCCTAAGTGATTTAGTATACTGATTTAAGAGCGTTAAAATGAAAAGTATGAGTTTCCTTATGGAAGTCTAAGTTCAATAGGAAAGGATTTTTACTTAAACTAATGATGATTAATTCATAGTATTAGTGTAATTTAAGATAAATTAGGGCACAAACATTGATTGAAAAAGATTTAGGGGGTGTCCTAAGTGATCAAGTATACTGATTTTATAACGTTAAAATGAAATGTATGGGTTTCCTCATGGGAGTCTAAATTTAACAGAAAAGGATTTAACTTACACTAATGGTGATTATTTCTTAGTATTAGTGTAATTTAGAATAAATTAAGGTACAAATATTGATTGAAAAAGATTTAAGGGGTTTCCTAAGTGATTTAGTATACTGATTTAAGAGCGTTAAAATGAAAAGTATGAGTTTCCTCATGGGGGTCTGAGTTCAATAGGAAAGGATTTTTACTTAAACTAATGATGATTATTTCTTAACATTAGTGTAGTTTAGGATAAATTAGGATACAAATATTGATTGAAAAAGATTTAAGGGGTTTCCTAAGTGAATAACTATACTGAATTCATAACGTTTAAATTAAAATTATGGGTTTCCTCATGGGAGTCTAAGTTTAATAGGAAAGGATTTTTACTTATACTAATGATGAATATTTCTTACCATTAGTGTAATTTAGGATAAATTAGAGTACAAATATTGACTGAAAAAAAAGTTAAGGGGTTTCCTAAGTGAAAACATACTGATTTTAGAACGTTAAAATAAAAAGTATATGGTTTTCCTCAATGGGGTCTTAATTCAATAGGAAAGAACTTTTACTTAAACTTAATAAATGGTGATTATTTCTTAGTGTTAATTTAGTTTAGGATAAATTAGGGTACAAATATTGATTGAGAAAGATTTTAGGGGTTTCCTAAGTGAATAAGCTGTATACTGATTTTAGAACGTTAAAATGAAAATTATGGGTTTCCTCAAGGGAGTCCAAGTTCAATAGTTAAGAATTTTTACTTAAACAAATGATGAATATTTCTTAGCAATAGTGTAATTTAGAATAAATAAGGGTACAAAAATTGACTGAAAAAAAATTTAAGGGGTTTCCTAAGTAAAAACATACTGATTTTAGAACGTTAAAATAAAAAGTATGATTTTCCTCATGGGGGTCTAAGTTCAATAGGAAAGAACTTTTACTTAAACTAATGATGATTATTTCTAAGTGTTAATGTAGTTTTGGATAAATTAGGGTACAAATATTGATTGAAAAAGAATTAAGGGTTTCCTTAGTGATTAAGTATACTGATTTTATAACATTAAAATGAAAAGTATGAGTTTCCTCATGGGAGTCCAAGTTCAACAGGAATGGATTTTGACTTAAACCAATTGTTATTTTTTCTTAGTGTTTATGTAATAAAGTATAAATTAGGGAATAAATATTGACTGAAAAATATTTAGGGGGTTTCCTAAGTGAATACGTATACTGATTTTAGAACATTGAATGAAAATTATGGGTTTCCTCATGGGAGTCTAAATTTAACAGGAAAGGATTTTACCTAAACTAGTGATGATAATGTTTTAGTATTAGTGTAATTAAAGATAAATTAGGGTACAAATATTGATTGAAACAGATTTAAGGGGTTTCCTATGTGATTAAGTATACTGAGTTTAGAACGTTAAAATGAAAAGTGTGGGTTTCTTCATGGGGGTCTAAGTTCAACAGGAAAGGATTTTTACTTACACTAATGGTTATTTTTTTCTTAGTATTAGTGTAATTTAGGATTAATTAGGGTACAAATATTGATTGAAAATGATTTAAGGGGTTTCCTAAGTGATTTAGTTTACTGATTTTATAACGTTAAAATGAAAAGAATGATTTTCCTCATGGGTGTGTAAGTTCAATAGGAAAGGATTTTTACTTAAACTAATGGTAATCATTGCATAGTATTTGTGTAATTTAGGATAAATAAGGGTACAAATATTGATTTAAATAAATCTAGGGAGTTTCCTTAGTGATCAAGTATACTGAATTTGTAGCGTTAAAATTAAAAGTATAAATTTACTCATGGGGTTCTAAGTTCAACAGGAAAGGATTTTTACTTAAACTAATGGTGAATATTTCTTAGTGTTAATGTAATTTAAGACAAATCAGGGTAGAAGTAAAGATCCAAGAATATTTATGAGGTTTTTAGAGTGAATAAGTAAACTGAATTTTTAACGTTGAAATGAAAAGCATGGGTGTCCTCATGGAGGTCTATTTAGTTCAATAGAAAAGGATTTTTATTTAAACTATAATGGTGATATAGGTTTTTTTTTTATAATCAATTACATGTACATAATGTATACTTATTTTTTCAAGTTAAAAGCAAAAGATATTGGTTTCCTCATGGGGGTCCAATACTTTACAAAAGGATTATTTTATATACTCACGGTGATTATTTCATTGCATTAATGAACTCAACATGTAACCAATATTATTCTTCTTTTTTACATTTTCTTTTAGAGACTCAAAACCAAAAATTTTGTTTGCAAATAGTGACTGATGTGCCTTATGATGTAGATGTTGGATATTGTGCTTTTCCAGGTAATGAACAATTTTTTTCTTACTGTAAACAAACACATGCTTAAGGGAAAAAAAGAAAGAGGGATATAGAAGAGAAAGAAGCTTTATTTGTACTTTAGTGTCTATGAGTAATACTTTTACATTTGATCTGAGTGAGCTGAATTAAATTCTTTATATAATTATATATTACTGTATACAATATATATGATTATTAAGAAATTAAGAATGAACAATTAATTGTGAATGATACTATGCATATCTGAAATTTTTCTACATTTTCTTTTAAGAGAAATGGCCCAAAATGGAAAGCATCTGCAGACAATGACTGATATGTTTTTTGATGCAGATGTTTAAAATGATGCTTTTGAAGGTATCAGTATAATTTTTGTTACTTATTGTAAACAACTAACTATTACAAATAATAACAGAAAAAGAGAAATGCTATGTGTGTGTGTGCGTGTGAGAGAGAGAAAGAGAGTGAGAGAGAGAGAATTAGATTAAAGGGGAGAAATAGTGAGATGACTTAATACAACTAATTTGTATAAATGAAGTAATTTTTCTATTGAGATATTTTACCTGAATGTCACTACATGCGTGTAAATAACTAAATGTGATGTCAATTTGAAAGAGAGAGAGAGAAGTCGATAGACACTAAGTTTGACTTAAAGGAATTAGATTGGAAGGGAGAGAGGAAGAGAGAGAAAGAGAGGAATAACTGAAGAAAAAAATGAAGCATTTTTGCTATTTGGATATAATACATGAATGTCACTACATATGTGTAAATAACTAAATGTAATGTCTATTTGAAAAAAAGTCAGAAAACTTGATAGAAAATAAGAAACAAGAAACAAAATAAGAAGGAATTAGATTGGAAGGGAGAGAGGAAGTGAGAGGACTTATTAAAACTTTTTGTTTTAAGTGAAGCAATTTTTTTCTATGGAGATACTTTATCTGAATGTCACTACAAGTGTGTAAATAACTAAATGTTATGTCAATTTGAAAAAGAGAGACAGATAACTTAATAGAAAATATGAAAAAAGAAATCGGATTGGAAGGGAGAGAAGAAGATAGAGGACATGTTTTTTTGTTCAAATGAAGCAATTTTGTCGTTAAAAATGTTTGCCTGAATGTCACCACATGAGTGTAAATAACTAAATATGGTGTTAATTTTAGAGAGAGAGAGAGAGAGAGAGAGAGAGAGAGAGAGAGAGAGAGAGAGAGAGAGAGAGAGAGAGAGAGAAAGAGAAGTTGATAGGAAATAAAAGTTGAAGAAATTAGAGTACAGGGATTAAGATAGGAAGTGAGATGACAAATTTCAACTTTTTGTATAAATAAAGGGATTTTTGTTCTATTGAGATACTTTATCTGAATGTCACTACATGTGTGTAAATCACTAAATGTGATGGCAATTAGAGAGAGAGAG